>NW_027512752.1:0-300000 GCF_048772815.1 Callospermophilus lateralis | reverse complement strand
ATTCAACACCACGTATCCCTATCAAGGGCCAAATGCCCTTCTGGGCTTCAAATCAGACTTAAATTTCTTTTTTCATACATATATTTCTCCTATATATTCTTCTACACATAGCAAGTTCCCAATACGATCATTCATCCAGCAAAATGATTTCTAACCCAAATGGAGCATGTTTTTAACCATAACCGGACACTGTTCCCTCAATCTAACTTTACAGAAGAGCAGGGAAGGAGTTGCTATTACAATACAGAAATGTAGAAAAACTTCCACCTGCTGAGAACCTCAAAGGTCCATGCAGAAATGATCCCTGGAGAAGATGTAGGAAGCAATAAAAGACCTGAGAGACCAAAAGTCATCTTCCATGGCAAACAACCCAGTCAGGATAAAAGGTTGTGTCTGAATCAGATTTTTTTTTTAATGTAGAGATCATGGACCAAACCAGGCCTGTGTGGAGATCTATTCCTGGGTGCCTTTGGTTGATATACCATTCTAACTTGTGAAAATGTCACAGGAAGTAGGGGCAGCCTCAATCTCTTGGGACCCTTGGAAGCAACAGTTAGGACAAAGTGGCTGCCAAGACAGTGCCCTCATTCAGTTCAGGAAGGAAGTGACCTCACCTCACTTTCTTGGGGATGGAACTCTCTGAACGTGGGATCCAGGAAGCCAGGCACACAGAGCCAGTCCCAGTCCCAGTCCCAGTGGTCTCACTTGTTTGGATTTACCAAGGACAGGGTCAGTATTTTTTGGTACCTACAGATGTGAGGAAGGCCAAATGCCAGGAAAGCTCGGATGCAGGGCTTTTCATGAGAAAGCAGGTAGTAGCTCACCGTTGGCTCCTAAGAAGTTCACAGATTTGGCCAAGGAGACAAGATCTGAGACAGGAAAGGCCATTTTGGGGGAACATATTATGGCCCACAAGTCAGAGGACACTCTGGATAGTCACAGACCTACTTAGGGGAAGGAGGTGCCTTTGTGGGTGTGGTTGTGGGTTTGTGGTTTTGTCTCATTTTCTGAGAATAGGTAGGACAGTCGGTTTTTTTCATTTGAAGTGGACTGTTTCTAGTAAGTCTTTTCACAGGGCGAGTGTTTCTATGTCTGTGTATTCCACTGTTTCCGTGGTTGTAGACATTAGAAAAGAGAATCCATCAATGGATGTGTCGTGTCTAGTAGAAAGCTTCTCAGCATTCATATTGCCCCATTTATGAATGGACTGAAGCTTGCCTTATTGATGAGCAACACCTGCTACCTTCCTAAGTTTCTATTTTCGTCCTGAATTCCGGCCAATCTCAAGAATAGGCCCATGGTTTTGTGTCCAAGATATGTACCACCTCCAAGCTCTGTGACATGGCCATGTACTGGATAGCTGTAGGGGATGGCGAGCATCTCAGAAAACTCAGATATCAGTGTGACCAGGAAAGTCTCAGAGGAGAAACCCTGCTTTTGGCCTTTTGCTTACCTATTGTTCTGTTGCCCTGAATTTCAGGAAGGTCTTTGCCTCAGGCCACCCCTTTGTGAAGTCTGAAGAAAACAGTTTTCAAATGGAAATGAATGGGCATACCTGTGGCACTTTCCTTAATTGCTTTGGAAAGGGATGTGTCTGAATCAGGCCCTTGGCCCTGTGTGTGGCTGTGGCTTAGATTCTCAGCACCTGATGGATCTAAAGAAAGTTACCATGTGTGCATCCAAAAGAAAATTCGCCAAAAGAGCAATTATTGGGATGAAGTCTCTCGACTTCCTCTGTAAGGTTCCTGACCTCCATCAAGTGAGAATGGGATCCTTTGGGTCAAAAGAGTTCTACAAAACCTGCAGAGGCTAGCCCATTGTGCTTGGGTTTCCTCATGACTAAAATTCACATAAAGAATCTAAACCCCACAGACAGTAGTCCTCAAATTGGAGCGGTATTAACGGCAGGCCTATTTGATCACTTTTGGTTCACAGGATGGGTGTCCAGGCCACCTTGACTTTAGACAAATGAGGGGCAAAGGAGCTTATTTGGGACACTGTCTTGGTCTGCGCCCCTCATGGAAACCTCCAGCCAGATTATGATGAGTGTCTATATGAAAGAAGATGAGGGCCATATGGGAGGGTTCTTGTTTTAATTGTGGTAATTTGTGTGGTAGTTGGAAGAGATGACTGGGTCCACCAGGGCTTGAACTCTGGTGTGATTCCCCTTAGAGACTGAGTTCTGGAACTGACCTCAGAGAAGTATTGCCATGAATAGTGTTGGGATTTTAGGAGACCACGCATGAGAATCGCTTTTGGAAACTGAGATCTAGGCCCAGGATGGCTTTCCACAGAGCTCAGGGATTCTGAGCCAGGATATCACATGATTTAATTCTTAAAGACTTGGTAGCCATAGTTGAGAGTCCAAACACACATGGACCTCACATTGTATACCTCAATGGGCCTGGATTCATGTGTCCTTTTGGCCACTCTTTGGGAAGGCTTGCCTGTGAGTGTTCTCCAGAGCTTTCATTGAAATGAGCTTCCTCACCATTTAATGGTTCCTGAATTAAATGAAACCCACAGTGCCTCCAACTTCATCCTTGAAAAATGACTAGATTAATACCATGAAATTTTTGAAATCCCCATGACCAGGTGGCACTGGATAACCTTAAGATATCCTGTTGCTGATCATGAGTATAACAAACAGTGCCTTGATTGACTGAGTTTCGTGAAAATGGTGTAGAACAGAGATGCCAGTAAGTTGGAGCATGCTGGGTAGTGGGCGTAGAGCAGTGGACTATAGGTGTGTAAATAAATATTTTTGGTAGGACCACCTGGATCTTCCATTGGCTTCCAAATCTTGCGACAGACATGGTGCAGGCAGCAGACCTTTATATGTAAAGGCATCTTGTTATATGTAGAGGTTTCAGGGCAATGTTCAGAATCAGGTTGCTATAGTCAAGGGGAAAGCTATGTGGGATAGAAGCCTGGTTCGTACATTCTCTTTCCGACCCTGACCAACCACACATGACAGAACTCCCTCCAGCATTGTGTCCCAGTTGAACATATTGTATTTCATGAAGCAAATACCAAATTCCCAGTGCAGCAGTAAGAAACACCCTGAAAAGTGGAGGATGACCAAATGGCTTCACAGACCACACGGGAAGACACTTAGCTCCCAGTAGCAACAGTTTACCTACAAAGGGAGATTTCAGACCTGCTGCCTCATGTTCATTACAAAATAAAGAACCATGTCCTCCAGGTCACATAGCTGCAGACCCATATTTTTGGTGTCACTACAAACGAAGCTAAATCTCCTGACAATTACATATATTTCTTTTTCTTTTTTTAATTAATTTTTATTATAGGTTGTTCAAAACAGTACATACTTCTTGATATATCAAATTTCACACTTTGATTCAAGTGGGATATGAGCTCCCATTTTTACTCCATATACAGATTGCAGAATCACATCAGTTGCAGAACCATTGATTTACATATTGCCATACATATATTTCTTGTGCCTAACCTCAGAGGAAGTTTCTCAATAAGTCTTTAGGTCAGCACAGCTCCATGTTTCTGGAGTGTTTAACATCTCCCATACTTGTGTAAACTGTTTTACCACCTCCAGTGTTGTGAACTCCTGAGCATTTTTCATTCCACATATGTATTCACAGGTTTTCTAACTCCTCTCCTCTAATTGTGTCTTACTTTTAGCGATGGTTATGTCAAGGCATTGTTCTGGATAAGAGAGGGAAGATTTTTGTGTATCACATGTTTGCATACACATTAGATTCATTTTCCTATTTTCCATTTGAAATACTGAATCCCTGACACTAACCCATACCCTACTAGACTCTTACTACTAATCCTAATATCATGGAGAAAAAAATACCTAACTGAATAGAAGTACAGTCCTTTTATAGGAAGCATGGTGTATATTTGTATTTGTCTTCTGCTTTATCAAGAGTATGTGTTTTAAATTTAGTAAACTTTTCATTTTAATATTTCTCCATGATTTTTTAAAGTTATCACATATGTAAATTCCTGTCTCCCTTTCTCTGTATCCTATTCAGCACATGTAATTTTTTTATGCATATACAATATCCTACCTGGTATCACACGTACATTCTTGTAAGATCACTGACTTTGGAATATAAAAATTGTGAGAAGAGATGACTCTCCCTAAATAATGATGGAACTGAAAATTCCACCTATGGGTGAGCTTCCTAGTGAAAAACACTATACATAAATCCATGTTCAGTAAAATGAATATTTTTGGATTTGTGAATGAATTATATTTCATGATGAATATCGATTGGCATATATATTGCTAAATATTAATGTGTGTGTGTGTGTGCATGTGTGTGTGTGTGTGCGTGTGTGTGTGTGTATATTCTACGGATTTTAAAAAAATATGAAAAATATGTGTCTTATTATACACTCCCTAAATTCATTCATATTCATTTATGTTCATTTAAATTCAAATTTTCACAAGATTATTCTCAGTAATATTCATACACCTGAAATATATTTTGGTTTCCTACTACTGAAAACTAAGTTCAGTGGATGGTGCTTAAAAATCCTAATATTTCTAGAGTAACTGACCCAGTTTAACATCAATGCAAGTAGATTGCTATGGGACATGATGTGTAATTTGAAGTTCATTTTTACTCAACACTGGTACATTACTATTTCTTCAGTTTATGGACATCATAGGATGTATTTTTTCATCCACAACTTCACAAATTTTTTTGGCATTTGGTTCACTTTCAATTACTTATTACTTCAGAACACATGTATTCCTCCATGTTTCTTTACTGGTCTTTTCACTAGACTTCTTTCTAAACACATTATTTTCGATTCCATAATCATTTTTGAAGCAAAACTCACTCTTCACGATAAACCGTAACCCTAATAATACCATTGCATATATAACTCGTTGGAATGATGGTATATATATCAATATAAGATTTCCAATATATTTTCAGATGCAAACTCAATCCATTATTTAATGATGGATCCAGTTACATACTTTATTCACAATATGGTCTATTCATGCATCATCTCAATAATCATCAACACAAGGTACACCTATTTGTATTCCCAGCACTAATTTATAAGTTTCCAGAATATTACTCCCCTTTATGGTGGAAGAAATACTTATGTCACCTGATCTACATATACATTTTACCACAGTAGTATTCTGGACACAAAATGCAAAGGTCACACATATGATTGTACCAAAGCCTAAATGGAAAGTGACCATGGATTACTAAAAGCATCTATGTCCAGGGTGCCTACTGCTCTCAAATGTCAATCCTATTGGTTACTACATATTTGTTTCTTCCTAAGATTATATATTTAACCTCAAGCCTGTTGAAAATATCTAATCCTATCACTCACTTTATACTTTTCCTGATTTCCTAATGCCCCTATTGATATCTGCTTTCCTACATATTTTTCCCAGTTCATCATTGTGACTGTCTCTTCACATGTGCTGACATTTACATTCACCCTCTAACTGAAAACCAATTGCTAAAGAACTTTTGGTCCAACTCCGAGACTCACTCTTCTTCCTAAACCTACTGACTATCTTCCTAATCCTACAGACTATCCATTTTGACTGGATGTTCTCTTCTACTTTCAATCATCCGAGGTATAGGGTCCTATGCCATTGTATATCGATTTATCTGAGACCTCGGTACAGAACATAATTCAATCTAAGTATACCAATCAAGGGCCCAATGCCTTTCTGGGCTTCAAATCTTTCCTAGATCTCTGATCTCATACATATATTTCATATTTATATTCTTATAAATATCACAGGTTCCCAATACCATAATTCATCCAGCAGAATGACTCCTAACCCAAATTGAACATGCTATTAACACTAACCATACGCTGTTCCCTCAATCTCACTTTACAGAAGAACAGGGACAAAGTTGGTCTTAAAATCCAGGAATGTAGGGTATCATCCACCAGCTGAGAACCTCAAAAGTCCCTGCAGAAATAATCCCTTGAGTAGGTGTAGGCAGGTATGAAGGATCTGAGAGAGCAAAAGTCATCTTCCATGGCAAACAACCTGGTCAGGTTGAAGGGATGTGTCTGAATTAGCCTCTCTCTTCCTAATGTAGAGAAGATGGACCAAACCATGGCTGTGTGGAGAGCTGTTCCCCGGTGCCTATGGTTGATATACCATTCTAACTTATGAATGAGTCACAGCAAGTAGAGGCAGACTCCATCTTTTGGGAACCTTGGAAGCAACTGTTAAAACAAAGTGGTTTCCAAGGCAGTGACTTCATTCAGTTCTTGAAGGAAGTGACCTCACCTTACATTATTGGTGATGAAAGTCTGTGATCTTGAGATCCAGGAAACAAGGCACACAGAGTCAAACCCACTCCATGTCCCAGTGGGCTCACTTGTTTGGATTTAACAAGACAGAGTCACTCTTTCTTGGTACCTACTGATGTGAGGACAGCCAAATGCCTGGAAACTATGAAGACTGGCCTTTCCAGAGAAAGCAGGTAGTTTCTCACCACGGGCTCCTGGCAACTTCACAGAGTTTGCTAAAGAGACCAGATCTGAGACAGGACACGCCATTTTGGGGGAACATAGTATGGCCCACAAGTCAGAGGACACTCCGGATAGACACAGACCTACTTGGGGGAAAGAGGTGCCTTTTTGGGTGTGAGTGTGAGTTTGTGGTTTTGTCTCATGTTCTGAGAATAGTTAGGAAAGCTGGTTTGTTTGTTTTGGAGTGGACTGTTTCTAGTAAGTCCTTTGACAACGTGAGTGTTTCTGTGTCTATATATCATACTGTGTCCGTGATTGTAGACAGTAGAAAAGAGAATGCATCAATGGATGTGTCCTGTCTACGAGAAAGCTTCAAAGCATTCATCCTGTGCAATTTATGAATGGACTGTAGCTTGCCGTATGGATGGGCAACTCCTGCTATCTTTCTAAATTCCTGTTTTCTTCCTGAATTCTGGACACTCTCCAGAATACGCTCATGATTTTGTGTCCAAGATATGTACCACCTCCATCTCTGTGACATGGCCATGTACTGGATAGCTGATGGGAATGGTGAGTATCTCAGAAAACTCAGATATCAGTATGCCCAAGAAAGTCTCAGTGGAGAAACCCTGCTTTGGGCCTTTTGCTTACCTATTCTGTTGCCCTGAATGTCAGGAAGGTCTTTGCCTCAGGCCACACTTTGTGAAGCCTGCAGAAAATAGTTTTCAAATGGAAATGAATGGTCATTACCTGTGCCTCTTTCTTAATTGCTTTTTAAATGGATGTGTCTGAATCAGCCTGTTGGCCCTATGTGAGGCTGTGGCTTAGATTCACAGCACATGATGGGTCTAAAGAAAAATCCCATGTGTGCATCCAAAACCAAAATGGACAAAAGAACTGTCATGGTGGATAGAGTCTCTCGCCTTCCTCTGTAAGGTTCCTGACCTCCATTAAGTGAGAATAGGGATCATTTGGGTCAAGTGAATTCTTTAAAGTTCTGCAGAGGCTATCCCATAGGTTCGTGGGTTTTCTCATGACTCCAATTCACATCTATGTTTACAGAAGAGCAGAGACAGTGTTGGTCTTACAATACAGGAATGCAGTGGATCTTCCATCTGTTGAGAACCTCAAAGCTCCATGCAGAAATGATCTCTGGAGAAGATATAGGCAGCTATGTAAGACCTGAGAGAGCAAAAATCATCTTCCATGGCAAACTACCTGGTCAGGATTAAGGGTTGAGTCAGAATGAGCCTATCTCTTCTTAATGTAGAGAAGATGGACCAAACCGGGCCTGTGTGGAGAGCTCTTCCCTTTTGCCTACGGGTGATACACCATTCTAACTTGTGAAAGTGTCACAGGAAGTAGGGGCAGCCCTCATCTCATGGGACCGTTGGAAGCAATTGTTATGACAAAGTGGTTGCCAAGGCAGTGATCTCATTCAGTTCCTGAAGGAAGTGATCTCATCTCACTTCCATGGTGATGGAACTCTCTGAACTTGGGATACAGAAAGCCAGGCACCCAGAGCCAGTCTCAGTTCTAGTCCCAGTGGTCTCACTTTTTTGGATTTACAAAGGACAGAGTCAGTCTTTCTTGATACCTACTGATGTGAGGATGGCCAAATGCCAGGAAAGCTCGGAAGAGGGGCTCTTCCTGAGAAAGCAGATAGTGGCTCACTCCTGGCTTCTAACAACTTCACATTGTTGGCCAAGAAGACCAGATCTGAGACAGGTCAGGCCATTTCGGAGGATCATAGTATGGCCCATCAGTCAGAGCACACTCCGGAGAGTCACAGACCTATTTGGGGGAAGGAGGTGCCATTGTGGGTGTGGGTTTGTGGTTTTGTCTCATGTTCTGAGAATAGTTAGAAAAGGCGGTTTGTTTGGTTTGGAGTGAACTGTTTCTAGTAAGTCGTTTGACAATGCAAGTGTTTCTATGTCTGTGTATCCCACTGTGTCCATGGTTGTAGACATTAGAAAAGAGAATGCATCAATGGATGTGTCCTGTCTCATAGAAAGCTTCCCAGCATTCATCCAGGACAATTTATGAATTGAATGCGGCTTGCCTTATTGATGGGCGATACCTGCTACCTTCCTAAGTTGCTGTTTTCTTCCTGAATTATGGCCAATCTCCAGAATAGGCTCATGGTTTTGTGTCCAAGATATGTACTACCTCCAAGCTCTGTGACATGGCCATGTACTGGATAGCTGAATGGAATGGCGAGCATCTCAGAAAACTCAGATATCAGTGTGACCAGTAAAGTCTCAGTGGAGAATCCCTGCTTTGGGCCATTTGCTTACCTATTGTTCTGTTGCCCTGAGAGTCAGGAAGGTCTTTGTCTCAGGCCAACCCTTTGTGAATCCTGAAGGAAAGATTTTTCAAATGGAAATGAATATGCTTTACCTTTGGCTCTTTCCTTAATTGATTTGGAAAGAGATGTGTGTGAATCAGCCTCTTGTCCAAGTGTGATTCTTTGACTTATATTCTCAGTACCCGATGGATCTAAAGAAAGATCCCATGGGTGCATAAAATCCAAAATGGCAAAAAGAGCAGTCATTGTTGATGAAGTGTTTTGCCTTCCTCTGTAAGGTTCCTGAATTCCATCAAGTGAGAATAGGGATCTTTTGGGTCAAATGAGTTCTTCAAATCTATCCAGAGGCTATCCAATAGGTGCTTGAGTTTTCTCATCTTTCCAATTCACATAAAGAATCTGTACCCGACACTCAGTAGGACTCAAATTGGAGAAGCAGAGCAGTATTAAGGGCAGGCCTATTTGATCACTCCTGGTACACAGGAAGGGTGTACAGGCCACTGGGAATTTAGGCAAATGAGGGGCAACAGAGCTTATTTTGGACACTGTCTTGGGCTATGCTAATGCTATCAAATGTCAATCCTATTGTTGACTTCATATTTGTTTTATCCTAAGCTCATATATTCATCCTCAACCCTGTTGAAAATATCTAATCCCATCACTCACTTTATTCTTTTCCTGATTTCCTAATGTCTCTATTGATATCTGCTTTCCTACATATTTTGCCCTGTGCATCATTGTGACTGACTCTTCACTTGTGTTGACATTTACATTGACTCTCTAACCAAAACCCTATTGCTAAAGAACTTTTGTTCCAAATCCTATACTCACTTTTCTTCCTAAACTTACCGACTATCTTTCTAATCCAACTGACTATAACTTTTTGAATGGATGTTCTCTTCTACATTCAATGATCCAAGTACAGTTCAGGTTTCTATTCAACCGGGTGATTGAGTAGATTCTGCAGTTTGGCAATTGGGGACAGCACATTCTGGGAACAAGATTAGCAAAGAGTTCTCAAGATTTCCACAGTGTTTCATTAAGTGTACAGAAAAACAGGAAGTGACAAGTACATATTTTATTAACCTTTCATTCCCCACTTCTTTTTCTGGCTACTTTTAATCATAAAAGTGATCTTTGTGGGGTGTCACATTCTATGTCTGCTAGTGGGGTATTACCATAATTTTAATTTGTCCAATTTGAGCTTGGAGAAAAGAAATTACATGGTTGAGGAAACAGGGTTTTATAGTTAGTAATAATATGAGGATTATTATTGGACCGGCCAGGGTTGATAAAAACGTAATTAACCAGGGGGACTATGTAAAAAAAGACTCAAACTACCCTTTTTGTGCCTCTCTCTCTCGTTGTTGCTCTTCAAGGCATCTCTTTAATTTACTCATAGATTTTTTTACAACTCCAGTATTGTCGACATAAAAACAACATTCTTCCCTCAATGAAGCACAAAGGCCCCCCTCTGTCATGAAAAGGAGCTCCAACCCTCGACTGTTCTGTAAAACACCTTCAGAGAGAGAGGTTAAAGATTCCTGCAAAGCTGTGATGGAGGTTTCTAAAATCTTTAAGTTTTGATCTATTGCTGCTTCTAATTGGGTCACTTGTTGTGTCCCATGGACCAGAGCAGTGGTTCTTGTGCCCAACCCTGTAGCAACGCCTATTCGTAATAGAATGGCTAAGGTGAGGGACATATGTTCCCAGCGGAACCGGGTTGTATGTCCCCCTCTTTGATCTTCAGATGAACCTGCGTCATGATAGAGCACTCTGGGAAACATCTGCACCATTTCACAATTAATCACATCTGTTGACCATTTCATGAAAACATAAACAATGTTTAAGTATATAGAATTATACTGTTGTAGGGACGGACAAGGCAAGGCACCTAAGATAGCACCAAAGACACGGAAACAGTCTTTTTTGGTTTCAACCAGATTCAGAGGGCATTGCTTCTGTTGTAATCAATTAATCCCCTGAAACCCAAGTTACGTAGTTTCAGAATTTTGTACCCCACACGTAAGGGAAGGGGCTCAGAAGTTCACAGTCTGCAGAAGTTCACAAAAAGCAGTTTTTGTTTCTGTTTTTTTCCTCAGTTTGGGCAAGTTAACTTTTCAAGGACACCTGGGTGGGGTTGTCTTCCCTTTCTTTTTTTCCCCCTTCCAGCTGTTTCCATACAGCCCAGTTTGTAACTTCTTTATCTTAGAAATGTAGCCATCTCTGTGAAGCCCCAGCTCAAGGCCAGAGGCCTTTTTTTCAAATATTTTGTGAAAAAATAGTAAGGGTGTGTCTAGATCAGGAGTGCTGAATTTTTTAGCCAGTTGCCAAGGAGACCAGGGCAACACAAAAATAGGAAGTTTATCTACAGTGAACTCTTTTATAGGGACTCTTTTGCTAAAAGTCCTAAATCAGCCATGGTGAAGACTTCTGGAGAAGGTCAGTTAAGACTTTTCTGTGGGCCTGGTACAGAGGGGGACAATTTGGAAGGCAGGGATAAGAGCAGCTCTGTGGATCTGAGAATGAGGAAGGAGAGATGTAAAAGAATATTGGGAGAGGGCTTTGGGATCTTAATAGCAACAAAAACTTGAGCAGTAGAACAGATAGAACAGAGGGGGAGACGGGAGTGAGATTCCAAAAAGCCTGTGAGGGACTTTAAATTCTTAGTAACCTGTTTTTAGTGATGACAAAGCAACATTAAAGGCCATTTTCATTACATCTTGTATTAGGGTCTGAGGATTCTTCTCAGCGGGTTTGAGCTTTGCATTAGGTGGTAAGAGGACTGGGTGGGAACCGGTGCGGGCACTGACAGGAGAGGAGAGGAGTGAGTGAATGGAGTGGTACCTCAGTACCTGCGACCTCAGCAAGGGAGCAATGGTCTGAGAACCAGTCGAGATTTGGGTTTTTGATCTAGATATTGGAGGGGAGAAATCAAGTTGCTGAGGTGGGAGTGACAGCGGAGAGTCTGGAGCACAAGGCTGAGGGTGAGCATCTATTGGAGAAGCATAGTTCAGAATGTGAGCAAAGGAGAGAGAAGGCCTCCACATAGCGGAATCTCCTTTCACCCTTTTGAGCACTTGCAGAAGTTAAAAAGGTCACACAGAATTTGAGGATCTAGAGACCCCTCTGGGGGCCATCGGTTTTGGTTATCTAATTCGTAATATGGCCAATGCTGTGTACAGAATTTGATGAGGAGTTTGGGTTCCATCTGACTGTCCCTGTATGCTCACATCCCCATGACTTACAATAGAAGTCTGCTCTCCCCCCCCACAGCCGTGACTCTTTGTGGCTTTGATAGTCTGCCGGGCAAACATAGTAATCTAGGCTAGCCAACCTGCATCTGGCTCACGTGTCCCTACATCTATAATGTTTGTTTCCATTATCTATGGTACGGAAGGGATTTAATGGAATTTTAGTGGGATCCTGTTAATCAGGGATATCCCAATAGGAAAGACCTATAGCCAGCTGACAAATGACTGGGTGGAGAGATGGCCACCAGGTTCGTAAGGGGGCTGTATTCGAGATAGGCCATACTTCGTGTCCAGTAGGATTTGTGATCAGCCATCGCAGCTTAAGGGGCTGATGAGGGTTAAGACTACTGGTCGTCAAGGGGAGAATAAATATCTTCCAGGATCTTCTTTACAACCATTTGTGATGTTTCTTTTTTCTTCTTTTTTATTTCTTTTTTTTTGTGTGTGTGGGGAAGGCTTCAATACATCCTGAAAATGTATGTTCAAAGACTAGGAGTTATTTAAGTCCATACCTTACTGGCTTAATTTCAGTAAAGTCCACTTCCCAGAATTGTCCTCGTCTGGTTCCTCATAGGTGCTTTCCTGCAGGAAGCTTGGAAGTGTAAGCTTTAACCAATTAATGGACCTGACAGGCTTTTGTTACCCATTCAGTTATTTCCTTTTGCTGTGAGTAGGTTAGTGGAAAACTGTGTTCTTGATCCTTCACGAATGAATACAGTTTCTTTGAACAAAGGTGAGTGAGTTGATGAACATTTGCTACTGACATAGTTAGAGCCATGATTATAGGAGTAGTTACTGAAGGATTAAAAAATTCCACTTGGGGGCCTTCAGGGTTAAAAGTTATTTTGGCCCAGAGCTTGGTGAGCAGAACTCTGCCCATCAATGGGGCCAGGCATTCTGGGATTACTAGGAAGGAGTGATGGATTTTTCCTTTTCCCTGGTCCATGGTCCTCTTAGTTGTCAAAGCCCGATATTTACTTCTGTTAGACTGTTGAATTAGAGACCTTTTATTCGGTAGAGGGCCCAATGGGCCTTACGGGCTGAGTATATTCCCCCTGTATCTACTTCAAAGTTTATTGTGTTTCCCTCCACTTCAAAAGTTACCTTGAGGTCAGGGAGAGGATCTGAGCCCGGACTTTCTTAGTATTCCTCCAGAGTCAGAATATCTGGCTGGCATGGCTGTCTCTTTCTAGGGCACTCTTTGGCCCAGTGTCCTTTTTCTTTAGAGTAGGCACATTGATCTGAGGCCAGGGGTGGCCTCTAGTGTGTGCCCAGGTATCCCTTCCTGTCTCTCTGTTTCTTAATTTCTGGCCTATTTGTTGTTGTGACCAGGACCTTAGTCAATGCCTTAGTCAGTCTTTTGTTTCTTTTATCCTCACTCAGCTCCCTTCTCTTCCTCAGTTTCTCTCTTAAAGTATACCTTCTCGGGTTCTCTGACTAAATCCCTCAAAGTCATATCTTGTAATCCATCTAAGCATTGTAACTTTCTTTTAATATCCAGGGCAGCTTTCCCAATAAAGGCCATTGTGACAGATGCCTTTTGATCCTCTGCCTGAGGATCGAAAGGAGTATGTCTCTTATATGTCTACATAATTATCTCTAGGAACATAGAGGGAGATTCATCAGGCCCTTAAATAATCTCTCTTACCTTGGCCAAATTAGTTGGTCACCTAGCGGCCACTAAGATACCCACTATTAGAGCCCGGCGATAAGTGGACAGATGCTCCCTACCTTCAAAGGTGTTGGGGTCCCAGTTGGGTCGTTTCAAGAGAAAACCGGCTTTGAATATGTTGGGAAGTTGTGTCGGTCACGCATTTGGTCCGAGGATACTTTTTTCTAGCATCCAGGAGGATTCTCTTTTGTTCCTCTGTCATGAAGAGAGTCCCTAGGAGTTGTTGGCAGTCATCTCAAGTAGGTTGGTGTGAAAACATCAATGACTTCACCAGACCTGAGAGCCAGGTTGGGTCCTCGGTAAAAGGGGGATTGTTATTTTTCCATTTATATAGGTCTGAAGAGGAGAAGGCCAATACTGGTAGGCTTGCATTTTTTTCCTATGGCCATCGTCAATCATTGGCCCTTAGGGATGGAGGGAAGCAACACGGGAGTTCCAGGGTTTTCAATCATTTGCCACCGGCGAGTTCCTTTAGCAACTCCAGCTGTCTCCAGGGGAGGAGGGGCTGTGTGTGACGCAGGGGAGTTATCTGGAGGGCCCTGGGCTGGCTTAGCTTCCTCCAATTGTGGAGAGGCTGAGTCAGCAGCTGTAGAATCACTTAGAGGGTGTTGGGTGTTGTGGGACAAGGGTAGAAGATAAGGAGGGGGACGAGAGTCCAGTAGAGTCAAATCTTGTGACTCAGGGAGAACAGAGGGTGGAGGAGGAGGAGGAGCAGAGGGGTTGAGAGATCGTGGGGGAAGGAGTAGGAACGGGGACACAGCAAGGAAAGGCTTCACACACGGAGGAGGAGATTTGCAGAGGTCCTGCCAAGTTAAGGTATATTCCTGTTTATCAATATGGCTATGTGGCCCTGGCTGTAAGACAATATCTCTGTCTTTTTAAATTAGTGGGAAGTAGAAAGATCCTTCTAGGGGCCATCCGAATCCAAAGGTGGGCCATTCTGTGGCACACAGAGTCTGCCAGGTCCAGCGTTTTACTGAAAAAGAAACATTCTGAGCCCTTATGCGGACTTTGGTCCATAGATCAAGGGTCAGGGACAGAGGCATTGAAGTGATCTGTCCTATAATGAAAGATACAAAAACATTAAATCAATGACACAGGACACAGACAAGAGAAAACAATAAAGACAGGCAATGGACGTCCAACACTGAGACCAAGACTGAGCAGGTGGCAAAACCCAATGGGCTGGCAATACCGAATCTGAAACAAAGTATCACTGAGTCGAGGAGACTATTATTCCTTGATTCCCGAGTCCTCTGTGGCGTCCCCCAGGGACTTGGCTTGTGGCTCTGTGACACGTCTGCCAGCCACCATCAAAGAGAGCTCACACACTTCATCGACAGCCATTTTGCCAAGCCCTAACCTGAAACCTGAAACCAGAAAGAGGTGCCTTACTTACCCTGAGAGTAGCCCATTGGGGTCTCTCGTTCACCACTGCTGGATTTCGGTGGAACCTCCATATATAAATATCGGAAGAGCATTGGGGGAAGAGACCACCAAGAGACTCTCTCATGCAAAAACAAAGGGTTTATTGGGGGTCCAGCATGCTGGGGCTCAGAGCTCATTTGAATAGAGCAGAGAACCCTGAGAACAGCTTAAGCAGAGCTTATATACTTTCCTTGAAGAGGGCAGGGAGGAAAGTTTATTGATGGGCCTGGGCCGGTGAGCAGTTTGCGTGCAACTGGGTGAGGGAGTACATTCTGAAGTTTGGCAGTTGGGGACAGCACATTCTGGGAAAAAGATTAGAAATCACTTCTCAAGATTTCAACAGTGTTTTATTAAGCATACAGAAAAACAGGAAGTGACAAGAATCTATTTTATTAACATTTCACTACCGACTATACTTTGCCAGATTTCCTAAAGTCTCTATTGATATCTGCATTCCTACATATTTTCCCCAGTTCATCATTGTGATTAATTCTTCACATGTGCTGACATTTACATTCACTCAATACCCGAAACCCTATAGCTAAAGAACTTTTGGTCCAAATCCTATACTCACTCTCCTTTATAAACATACCGACTATCTTCCTAATACTACTGACTATCCATTTTGACTGGAAGTTCTCTTTGAAAATCAATCATCCAAGTTACAAGGTCCTATGCTTAATACCCAATCAAGGGCCCAATGCCCTTCTGGGCTTCAAATCTTACCTAGATTTTTGTTTTCAGATTCATATATTTTACCTATATATTCTTGAAAATATCGCAGGTTCCCAATACCATTATTCATCCAGCAGAATGATTTCTATTCCAAATCAAACCTGTTATTAACCCTAACCATACACTGTTCCCTCAATCTAACTTTAGAGAAGAGCAAGGACAGAGTTGGTCTTAAAATACAGGAATGTAGGGGATCTTCCAACTGCTGAGAAACTCAAAGGTCTATGCGCAAATGATCCCTAGAGAAGTTGTAGGCACCTATGAAGGAACTGAGAGAGCAAAAGTCATTTTCATTGCAAACAACCTGTTCAGCATGAAGGGATGTGTCTGAATCAGCCTCTCTCTTCTTTATGTAAAGAAGAAGGACCAAACGAGGCCTCTGTGGAGAGCTGTTCCCGGTTACCAATGTTTGATATACCATTCTAACTTGTGAAAGTGTCAAAGGAATTAGGGACAGCCTCCATTTCATGGGACCTTTGGAAGCAAATGTTAGGACAATGTCCTTGCCAAGGCATTGACTTCATTCAGTTCCTGAAGGAAGTGACCTCACCTCACATTCTCGGTGATGGACCTCTCTGAACTTGGGATCCAGGCATCCAGGCACACAAATCTAGTCCCAGGCCCAGTCCCAGTGGTCTCACTTCTTTTGATTTACCAAAGACAGAGTCAGTCTTTCTTGGTATCTACTGATGTGAGGATGGCCAAATGCCAGGAAAGCTCTGAAGAGTGGCCTTTCCTGAGTAAGCAGGAAGTGGCTCACTGTTGTCTCCTGACAACTTCACAGAGTTGGCCAAGGAAACCAGATCTGAAACAGAACAGGCCATTTGATGGGAACATAGTACGGCCCACCAGTCAGAGGTCACACCCGATAGTCAGAGACCTACTTTGGGAAAGGAGGTTACTTTGTGGGTGTGAGTGTGTGTTTGTGATTTTGTCTCATGTTCTGAGAATAGGTAGGAAAGGCAGTTTGTTTTGTTTGGAGTGGACGATTTCTAACAAGTGATTTGACAAGGCGAGTGTTTTTATGTCTGTGTATCCCACTGTGTCCATGGTTGTAGACATTAGAAAAGAGAATGCATCAAAGGATGTGTCCAGGCTAGTAGAAAGCTTACCAGAATTCTTTCTGCCCAATGTATGAAAGGAATGCGGCTTGCCTTATGGATGGGTAACACCTGCTATCTTCCTAAGTTTCTGTTTTCTTCCTGAATTCTGGCCACTCTCCAGAATAGGCTCATGATTTTGTGACCAAGTTATGTACCACCTCCAAGCTCTGTGATATGGCCATGTACTGGATAGCTGAAGGGAATGGCGAGCAGCTCAGAAAATTCAGATATCAGTGTGACCAGGAAAGTCTCAGTGGAGAAACACTGCTTTGGGCCGTTTGCTAACCTAATGTTCTGTTGCCCTGAATGTCAGGAAGGTCTTTGCCTCATGCCACCCCTTTGTGAAGCCTGAAGAAAACAGTTTTCAATTGGAAATGAATGGGCCTCACCTGTGGCTCTTTGCTTAATTGCTTTGAAAAGGGATGTGTCTGAATCAGCCTCTTGGCCCTGTGTGAGGTTGTGGCTTAGATACTCAGCACGTGGTGGATGTAAAGAGAGATCCCATGTGTGCATCCAAAACCAAAATGGCCAAAAAGCAGTCCTTGTGTTTGAAGTCTGTCGCCTTCCTCTTTAAAGTTCTTGAACTCCATCAAGTGAGAATAGGGATCCTTTGGTTCAAATGGGTTCTTCAAAGACCTGCAGAGGAGCTTGTGTTTTCTCATGACTGCAAATCACATAAAAATATATACCTGACACTCAGTTTTCCACAAATTGGAGAAGCATAGAAGTATTAACGTCTAGCATATTTGATCACTCCTGTTTCACATGAAGGGTGTCCAGACCACCCTGAATTTACGCCAATGAGGGGCAAGGGAGTTATTTTGGACACTCTCTTGGACTCCGCCACTCATGGAAAACTTCAGCCACAGGTTGTGATTAGTGTCTATATGGAAGAAGATGAGGGCCATATGGGAGGGTTTTGGTTTTAATTTTGGTCATTTGTGTCCGGTTGGAAGACATGACTGAGACCACCTGGGCTTGAAGTCTGGTGTGATTCCCCTTAGAGACTGAATTCAGAGAAGTATTGCCATAAATTTTGTTGGGATTTTAGGAGTCCACCCATGAGAATCACCCTTGGAAACTGAGATCTAGGCCCAGGGTGGCTTTCCACAAAGCCCTGGGTATCTCAGCCAGAAGACAACATGATTTAATTCTGAAAGACTTGTCAGCCATTGTTGAGAGTCACAACACCCATGGACGTCACATTGTAGACCTCAATAGGCCTGGCTTCATGTGACATTTTGGCCACTCTTTGGGAAGCCTTGCCTGTGAGAGTTCTACAGAGCATTCATTGAAATGAGCTTCCTCACCATTTAATGGTTCCTAAATGAATTGAAACCCACAGTGAATGCAACGTCATCCTTGAAAAATGCCTAGATAAATACCATGAAATTTTTGAAATTCCCATGACCAGGTGGCACTGGAGAAACTTTGGATGTCCTGTTGCTGATCGTAAATATGCAAGACAGTGCCTTGATTGAGTGGGTTTCATGAAAATGGTGTAGAACAGAGATGCCAGTATGTTCGAACCTGCTGAGTAGTGGGCCTAGAGCAGTGGTAGGCAGGTGTGTGATAAAAAATTTGTGGTGGGGCCATGTGGATCTGCCATTGGATCCCAAATGGCTAATGACTTACATGGTGCAGCCAGCAGACCCTTCCATGTAAAGGCTTCTGGTTATATGGAGATGTTTCCGGGCAATGTTTAGAATCAGGTTACTATGGACATGGGGCCAAGCTATGTGGGATAGAAGCCTGGTTGGTGCATTCTCCTGCAGACCCTGACCAACCACACATGAAAGAATTGCCTCCAGAACTGTGTCCCAGTTGAACTTCTTTTATTTCATAAAGCAAAGGCCAAAGTCCCAGTGCAGCAGCAAGAAACACCACGAAAAGTGGAGGATGACCAAATGGCTTCCCAGTCCACATGGGAATACCCTTAGCCCCCAGTGGCCACAGTTTACTTACAAAGAGAGAATTCAGCACTGCTGCCTCATGTTCATTGGAAAATAAGAAACCATGTCCTCCAGGTCACATAGATGCAGACACAGCTTTGATAGTCTCACTAAAAAGAAGCTAAAGCTCCTGACAACAACATATATTTCAAGTGCCCAAACTCAGAGGCAGTTTCTCAAGAAGTATTTAGGCCAGCAGAGCTCCATGTTTATGGAGTGTTTACCCTGTCCCATACTAGGGAAACTCCTTTACCACTTCCAAGGTTGTAAACTCCTGAGCATATTATTCACAGATTTTATTACTCTTCTTTTCTAATTGTGTCTTACTTTGGGCGAAAAAAATGTCAAGGAATTGTTCTGGATGAGAGTGGGAAGATTTTGTTTAGCACATATTTGCATACACATTGGATTCATTTTTCTATTTTACATTTGAAATACTGAATCCCTGACACTAACACATGCCCTGCTAGATTCTGAATACTAATCCTAATATGATGGAGAAAAATAACGGAAACAGAATAGAAATACAAGCAGTTCAGAGGAGGCATGTTGTATACTTGGACTTGCCTTTTGCATTTTATAGGGTAGGAGTTATAAATCTAGTCAGTTTTTTGTTGAAATAGTTTTCCATGTGCTTTTAAAGTTAACAAATATGTGAATTCCTGTCTCCCTTTCTCTGTATTCTATTCAGCACATGTATTTTTATATGCACATATAGAATCCTACCTGGTATCACACGTACATTCTTGTGAGTTACATGACTTGGCAGATACAAAGTGTGAGAAGAGATCACTCCTCTTAAACGCTGTTTGACCTGAAAATTCAAACTATGGGTGAGCTTCCTAGTTGAAAAAAGTTATACATAAATCCATATCCAGTAAAATGAATATTTTTGGATCTGTGGATGATACATATTTCACGGTGTAATTCGATTGGCATATATATTGCTAATTTTTAAAATCTGTGTGTGGATATATATATATATATATATATATATATATATATATATATATATTCTCTCCAGATATTTCAAAATATTTAATATATGTGTCTTATTATACACTCCCTAAATTCATTCATGATTATGTATGTGGATTTATAATCAACTTTTCACAAGATTATTCTCAGAAATATTCATTCACCTGATATACGTATTTTTTTCCTAGTATTGAAAACTAACTTCAGTGAATGGTGCATATAAATCCTAATATTTCTACAGTAACTGATCCATTGTCACATCAATGTAAGTAGATTCCTATGGGACATGATAAGTATTTTGAAGTTCATTTTTATTCAAAACTAGTACATTACTATTTCTTCAGTTTATGCACATTATTGGATACATATTTCATCCACAAGTTCACAAATTTATAGGCATTTATTTCACTTTCAATCACTTTCTGCTTCAGAAAACACGTGTTCCGCCATTTTCAAACTGGTCTTTTCATGAGACTTCTTTCCAAACACATTATTTTTGATTTCCACAATCACTTTTGAAGCAAAACTCACACACTCTTCATGATAAACCATAACCCTAGGATTACAATTAGACGTATAACTAGTTGTTATGAATGATTATATATCAATATATGATTTCTTATGTATTTTCAGATATCAATTCAATACATTATTTAAAGTGGAACCAGTTATATTATTTATTAACTGTATGGTCTATTCATGCATTATCTCTATATTCATAGACACAGGGTACACCTATTTTTACCCTCAATACTAATTTATACGTTTTCAAAATATTCCTCAAAAAATGGTGGAAGAAATACTCATGTCACCTGATCTATATATACATTTTATCACAGTAATATTCTGGACAAAAAAATCAAAGGTCACCCTTAAGGTTGTACCAAAGCCTAAATGGAAAGTGAGCATGGATTACTAAAACCTTCCATGTCCAGGTGGCCTAATGCTCTCAAATGTCAATCTTATTGGTGACTACATTTTTGTTTGTTCCTAAGATTATATATTCAACCTCAAGCCTGTTGAAAATGTCTAATCCTATCACTCACTTTATACTTTGCCTGATTTAGTAATGTCTCTATTTATATCTATTTTCCTACATATTTTCCCCTGTTCATCATTGTGACTGACTCTTCACTTGTGCTGACATTTACATTCACTGTCTACCTGAAACCCTATTGCTTAAGAACTTTTGGTCTAAATCCTATTCTCACTCTTCTTTGTAAACCTACTGACTATCTTTCTAATCCTACCGACAATCCCTTTTTGAGTGGATGTTCTATTCGACATTCAATCATCCAAGGTACAAGCTCCTATGCCATTGTATATAGATTTATCTGAGACATTTTTGCAGAAAATAATTCAAAGCTAAGTGTACCAATTAAGGGCCCAATGCCCTTCTGGACTTCATATCTTCCCTAGATTTCTGTTTTTATACTTATATTTCACCTATATATTCTTGTAAATATCATAGTTTCCCAATACCATTATTCGTCATGCAGAAGGATTCCTAACCCCAAATTGAACATGTTACTAACCCAAACCATACACTGTTCTCTCAATCGAACTTTACAGAACAGCAGGGACAGGGTTGCTCTTAAAATACAGGAATGTAGGGCATGTTCCACCTGTTGAGAACATCAAAGGTCCATGCAGAAACGATCCCTTGAGAAGATGTAGGCAGCTACGAAAGACCTGAGAGAGAAAAGTCATCTTCTATGGCAAACAACCTTGTCAGCATGAAGGGATGTGTATGAATCAGCCTCTCTCTTCTTAATGTAGAGAAGATGGACCAAACCAGTCCTAGGTGGAGAGCTGTTCCCGGGTGCCCATGGTTTATATACCATTCTAACTTGTGAAATTGTCACAGGAAGTAGGGGCAGCCTCCATCTCATGGGACTCTTGAAAGCAACTGTTAGGACAAAGTGGTTGTCAAGGCAATGACCTCATTCAGTTCCTGAAGAAGTGATCTACCTCACTTCCTTGGTGATGGAACTCTCTTAACTTGGGATCCAGAAAGCCAGGCACCCGGAGCCAGTCCAGTCCCAGACCCAGTAGGCTCACTTGTTTGAATTTACCAAGGAGAGTGTCAGTCTTTCTTGGTACCTACATATGTGAGGATGGCCAAATACCAGTAGAGCTCTGAATAGGGGCCTTTCCTGAGAAAGTAGGTAGTGGTTCACCGCAGGCTCCTGACAACTTCACAGAGTTGGCCAAGGAGACCAGATCTGAGATAGGACAGGCCATTTTGGGGGAACATAGTATGGCCCACCACTCAGAGGAAACTCCGGATAGTCACAGAGTTACATGGGGGAAGGAGGTGTCTTTGTGGGGTGGGTGTGATTTTGTGGTTTTGTCTCATGATCTGAGAATAGGTAGGAAACACGGTTTGTTTGATTTGGAGTGGTCTTCTTCTAGTAAGTCGTTGGACAAGGCAAGTGTTTCTATTTCTGTGTATCCCACTGTGTCCGTGGTTGTAGACATTAGAAAATAGAATGCAACAATTGATATGTCCTGTATAGTAGAAAGATTCCCGGCATTCACCCTGCCCAATTTATGAATGGACTGCAGCTTGCCTTATCCATGGGCAACACCTGCTACCTTCCTAAGTTCCTGTTTCTTCCAGAATTCTCACCACTCTCCAGAATAGTCTCATGGTTTTGTGTCCAAAATATGTACCACCTCCAAGCTCTGTGACATTGCCATGTCCTGGATAGCTGAAGGGAATGGCGAGCATCTCAGAAAACTCAGATATCAGTGTGACCAAGAAAGTCTCAGTGGAGAAACCATGCTTTCGGCCTTTTGCTTATCAATTGTTCTGTTTCCCTGAATGTCAGGAAGGTCTTTGCCTCAGGCCACCCCTTTGTGAAGCCTGAAGAAAACAGTTTTCAAATGGAAATGAATGGGCCTCACCTGTGGCTCTTTGCTTAATTGCTTTGGAAAGGGATGTGTCTGAATCAGCCTCTTGGCCCTGTGTGAGGTTGTGGCTTAGATTCTCAGCACCTGATGGATGTAAAGAGAGATCCCATGTGTGCATCCAAAACGAAAATGGCCAAAAGAGCAATTATTGTGAATGAAGTCTCTCGCATTCATTTGTAAGGTTCCTGACCACCATCAAGTGAGAATACGGATCCTTTGGTTCAAATGAGTTATGCACAGCCCTGCAGAGGCTAACCCATAGGTTTTTGGGTTTTCTCATGGCTCCAGATCATATAAAGAATCTATACCTGACAGTCAGTAGGCCTCAAATTGGAGATGCAGAGCAGTATTAACAGCTAGCCTATCTGATCACTCCTGGTTCACCAGATGGGTGTCCAGGCCACCTTGACTTTAGGCAAATGAGGGGCAAGGGAGCTTATTTTTGACACTGTCTTGGGCTGCACCCCTCATGAAAAACTCCAGCCAGAGGTTATGATAAGTGTCTATATGGAAGAAGATGAGGGCCATGTGGGAGTGTTTTGTTTTAATTGTGGTCATTTGTTTGGCGTTTGGAAGAGATAACTGGATCCACCTGGGCTTGAATTCTGGCATGATTCCTCTTAGAGACTGAGTTCTGGAATTTACCTCAAAGAAGTATCACCATGAAATGTGTTGGGATTTTAGGAGGCCACGCATGAGATGCGCCCTTGAAAACTGAGATCGAGGGCCAGGGTGTCTTTCCACAGTGCAGTGAGAATCTCAGCCAGGATATCACATGATTTTATTTTGAAAGACTTGGCAGCCATAATTGAGAGTCTAAACACAAATGGAACTCATATTGTAGACCTCAATGATCCTGGCTTCATGTGACTTTTGGCCACTTTTTGGGAAGCCTTTCCTGTGAGATTTCTCCAGAGATTTCATTTAAATGAGCTTCCTCACCACATAATGGTTCCTGCATTAATTGAAATGCACAGTGACTCCAACTTCATCCTTCAAAAATGGCTAAATAAATACTATCAAATTTCTGAAATTCCCATTACCAGGTGGCACTGGAGAACCTTTGGACATCCTGTTGCTGAACATGAGTGAAATAATTCCCCACGCAATGACACTTCACCGGGAGAATTCCAATTTTATTGCTAAAAGCTGTGTGCTTATATAGAACTAAGGGGGAGATGGTATGGCTTAGATAAATGGCAGCAACCCGTTTATTGACAAGTTCTTTCAAATATCAGCTCCAGAGCCCAGGAATTAGTTCTCATTGGGGCTAAGGTTCCCCACAAGTGAGATTTGAAATTGGCGCTGGCGGGAGAGTTCACAAGGGTGGGAACTTTTTGCGCCACTGCAGAAATGAAGAAGGTAGGAAGAAGAAGTCCTTAGGCGCCATGTTGGGGTTTTTCTCTGGGGTATGGCTGCCATTTATTCTTTTCCCAACATTCCACCCTTTTTGTTTTCTTAGGAAGTGGGGCATCGTTTGTCAGATCTGGCTGCTTCGTGCTGTGTGGGGGTGGTGTGGGGCCTAGAAAGAGAAGTGGAGGAATGCTCAGGGGGCAGGTATGGGGATATCATGGCAGCCAGAAATAAAACCCAGTGGCTATAGACAGCTATTTTCATAGGGGTGAAGTCAATGAATGTTCCCTGAAGCCAAAGATGTCGATGGCATGGAACCAGTCCTGGATGGAAGAGATTGTTGGTATCAGCCACTGGTCCTTAACAGAGACTCAAGGAAATACTGGAAGCGTTGCCAGGACATGGTGTCGCCAGCACCTGAAGAAGATCAGAGCGAATAAAAACAGAATGAAGATAAAAATTAAAGCAAATGTCAATTTTTGGCAGAAGTTCCATGTGGGGGGACTGACATAGAAGAGGCCAAGGGCCATGAGAAAGCTTAGAAGGTGGTAAAGACTATGAATCCAGGATGGCAGATTAAGAGGTTCTCCGAGCTCGTTGTCTCCCGCTGTCTAATACCCGTTGCATTCCATCGTGCCTGGTAGTGAGCTTCATCACTGAGTGAACTGTTCTCTTGGAGATGTTGGGGATTCATCGGTCATCAGAGGCTGGTAGTGACTAAGCAAAAGCTGGTTGAAAGTTTGATTAGGAATTTTATGCAGTTGGGTTTGAAGGCACTTCATTATGCAGGGCAAGAGAGCACAAAAAAGGAGCATCCAAATAATTGGCCCCAAGATATGTAGTAAGTACATGGCAAGATAGGATTGGAAGAACCCCGTTATGGGATTGGAGGAGGTAGGTTTGAGAAATTGGGTCGATAATTCCTGCAATTTAACAACATTTTTTTTTATTAGCCCAGATTCATTAACATAATAGCAAAATTCCTCTCTGAGGAATAGGCATGTAACCACTTTTTCTGCAGTGAGAAGATCAATTGCCCTTTGGTTCTGTAAAGCCACTTGTGCCAATGAAGTAACCTGCCACTGCAAGGAACCCAGAGACTCAGCCATGGTATTGAGTGTTTCCTGCAGTTTTTGTTGAAGGTCATTGGATCCCATAGAGCATGACCTATAGCTCCACCAGAGAGTCCGAGACCCGTCACTGAGGTTGTTAAAATGAGGCCTACCAGAACCGGCAGAAAGACTACCCTACGCGTGCGGGAAGGTAGGGCCAACTGTCAGAATTCGGTGGGAGTATACAAAGATAGCTGAGGAACTACAGTAACCAAGAAACAGGCGCCAGAGACATTGATGGTTGAGGTACTTAAAGACCCATTACAACAGAGGAAATGTCCAGGTTGCATAAACACAGGGCTCTATGGGGTGCTGTAGCTCAAGGAACAAATGGGTAAAGGATTAATTATTGGCAGGTGGAAACAGATGAAAGGAAATAAAGTATTGGTGGAATAACTTTCCCACAGTGGGATACGTGTCACATGTAGGGGTTGTCCTTTTTAGAGAAATTGTAGGGTTTTGCTGGAATATTTCCTGCCGCTAATGGGACTGCTGCTAGAAGTGGACGACTAAGTGAAGCACAGAGAAAGCACTGAGAAGTAGGCACAGAAAGAGGGGTGGAGTTTAATAATCAAAAAGTTTGGTGTAGCAAATTGAGCCATGTGGGAGGGGGACCTGAGAGGGTTGAAGGCTCTGAATCCTCTTTGGATGAGCTATGGATATGATCTCGAAGTTTTGATTCTGAGTCCTTAATGTGTTCGACTACCTGAATGGTTGCCTTAGGTTGCGTAATCAGGGTGCGGCCAATAGTCATCCACCCTGTGGGTCTGACTGAGGTTGTCCGAGCATAGACAGCAAACTCAACATAGCCCCATCGTTTGGCCTTGGGGTCAGGTTTATCTAAAGTATACCATCCATTGTTACTGGATGAAGAGCCTTTATGCCACTTTATGTAACTAGAAGTCCACCCTTCAGGGTAACCAAATGAGTGGTAAGAATAGCTACCACGTTCATCATGGAACATGCATGACCAATAGGGGCACCCATTATAAATCTCAGGCCACCAATGACAATAGTCTTTTGTTTGATCAAAAAGGAAGCAAATGAAAGGCCAGTTCCAGCTACCAGGGACGAAGGTCCTTGAAGGTGACAATTTTAGGGAAATAGAGGTGCAGTTGTGGATGAAGCAAGTAGTTGCATCGACTGCGCAGACCTTCTGCATGCCATGTTCTGAGTATTGTTCCCGAAAAGTGAATAAATGCATGGTAGGTGAGGAGGGTAAAGACCAGTCCTGACAGAGAACAGAAAATAAGCAGAGCACAAAAAACAAGCAGTTAGAGAAGACTAGGGTGTTGGGAGAGCTCATTGTGCCTTCTTTAAGAGGAATTGGGCTGCAAGGAAAACCGTGTGAGCCACAACTAAAATGGGTGAGATGGGTGTGGAGAGCAGGAGTAAAGGGGAGGTTCAGTAGGTGATTCTTGGAGTTCCTGTGGGGTGGCCCTGTCTTCAGCAGGTGGGGCCTCCTGGTGATGTGGCTTCAACCTAGACATGTGAATCAAGGGAGTGAGACAGTTGTCTGGTAAGGAGAGTTTGGCGGCGGTAAGGGTAAAGAGAATGACAGGATAGGGGCCTTCCCATTTTGCGGCAAGAGTCCCTTTCTCCTCTGGGGTATTATAATAGACTAGACTAACAGGTGTTAAGGGAGGAGTGTTTGGAGAGGAGACTGGGTCCGGAAGAAGCCAGTCCTGATATTTCCAGAGTTCCGAGCAGAGATGGAGCAAGAGAGGCAAAGACAAATCTCGGGTGAGAGGTCCTTGTGAAATGACCAACCCAGGGGTTATAAGAGGTCTTCCATACATTATCTCAAAAGGAGACAGTACAGATGGTTTCTTAGGGAGAGCTCTGATTCGAAGCAAAGCCAAGGGAAGGAGTTTGAACCAGTCTATGTTTAATTCCATTGTCAATTTGGTAAGGACTTCCTTTAGAGTACGATTTACCCTTTCCACTTTCCCTGAAGCCTGGGGGAAATATGGACAGTTGAAATGCCACTTGAAGGAGAGGGCTTGAGAGACCTTTTGTGTGATCCTAGAAGTAAACTCAGGGCCATTGTCATATTGTAGGGAAGTGGGCATACCAAACCTGGGGATGATGTCTGTCAGTAAGATTGAAACTACAGTGGAAGCCTTTTTATTGGAAGTGGGAAATGCCTCAACCCAACCAGAGAAAGTGTCCACAAAGACAAGGAGGTATTTAGTGCGCCATACTGTGGGCATGTTGGTGAAGTCTACCTGCCAGTCAGCAGCGGGAATGTGTCCCCGGGCTTGGTGGAAAGGGAAAGGTTTGGGCCTTAAAGGAGTATGAGGGTTGGTCCGCTGACAGATCTGACAATTAGAGGCTATATTCTGTAGCATGGCTTGTCAGAGGGGGTGAGGGAAAAGAAACTCTGTAAAAAGAGGGTCAAAGACTGAGAATTGGAAAGGAATAGAGTATGAAGGAACTTGAAAAGATGCTTGTTCTTACTGAAAGACGTAGGGGCTTCAGATGAGCTGTCTAAAGTGGCCATTATATGCCCCCCATGGAGGCCATAATTGAAAGTGGTAGCAGCCATTCGTGCCGCATGGTCAGCTTTGGCATTGCCCTCAGTGATAAGAAAGCCGTCCTTCTGATGGGACCTACAATGGACAACTCCCAACTGGGTGGGTAAGTGGCCTCTATTAGATTGGTTATAAAAGCTGAATTAGTGATCGCATTACCTTTGGTGGTAAGTAGGCCTCGCTACTTTCAAATATCAGCATGGGATAATAAGATATGGAAGACATATTTTGAATCAGTTTAGAGGGTGAGGGATTTGCCTTGTGCTAGAAGGCAGGCACGAGTGGATGCTATAAGTTCAGCCTACTTGTCTGTAGTTCCTGAAGGCAAAACTTTGGCCTCTATAATCTCAGTGGCTGAAAATACAGCGTATCCAGAGTAATGAGTTCCGTTCTCCCTAAAGGAACTGCTGTCAGTAAACCAGATAAGGTCAGGCTTGCTGAGTGGTCTCTCAGAAATGGAAGAATGACAGGGGAGGATATCATCTAAGGTTTCCAAGCAATTATGAGTTGGTATGTGAGACATGGGAGTCATTGGGAGCAGTGAGGCAGGGTTCAGTGCAGAGCAGGGGAGGAAAATAATATTAGGGTTTTCCAGAAAGGAAGTGAGGGGCGACAGAAATCTGGATGTAGGGAGAGTTTGAAGGCCCTTTTAAGCTAAAAGATCCTTCAAGTGATGTGGGGAGTGGATAGTTCAAGGGGCCCCAAAAGTCAGCTTAGAGGCTTCTTTGTGTAAAATTTGTCCAGTAGCCAGAGCTCTTAAGCAAGGGGCCCACCCACGGATGGTAGGGTCTAGTTGCTTGGACAAATATGACACAGGTGAAAATGTACGCCCGTAGTTTTGACCTAAGACCCCAAGTGCTTGCCCCCCTTTTTCATGGACATATAGATGAAATGTTCTTGAAAGATCTGGAAGGTGAAGGGCAGGTGCCTTTAAGAGGAGTTGCTGAAACCTGCGGAAGTGGTAGATGGGAAAGGAGGCAAGAGATTCACTAGGGGGTCCCTTTGCTAGGTCATAGAGGGGTTTGGCGAGAAGAGAATAATTTGGGATCCAGGCCCTAAAATAACCTGCTAATCCTAGGAATGATAGTATTTTGGCTTTCGTATAGGGCACTGAAAGATCACAGAGGAGTTGCCTCCTATCCAGTGTTATTTCCTTTTTCCCGGGTGTAAGGCAAAAACCAAGATAGGTGACCGAAGACTGGGAAACCTGGGCCTTGTGGGGAGACTCCCTATATCCCTTGTCTTCTAGGAATTTATGAAGCTGAGCGGTGTGGGATTGAGAGTGTTCCCAGAAAGACTACATAGAAGAAGGTCATAGACATATTGAAGTAGAGTAGAGTCAGGACAGGTCAGGTGAAAGGATGTGAAGTCCTGGGCAAGAAATTGGCCAAAGAGATGGGGGCTATCCCTGAATCCCTGTGGGAGGACAGTCCATGTAAGCTGATGAGAATGGCGGGTGTGAGAGTCAGTCCATGAAAAAGCAAAGATATCCTGAGATTCTGAGAACAAGGGAATAGAAAAGAATGCATCTTTTAAATCTAGGACTGAGAAGTGAGTAGTAGTGGCATGGATCTGAGAGAGGAGGGTGTAAGGGTTGGGCGCTAGCGGGTGGATGGGGTCCACAGAGGAGTTGACAAGGCGAAGTTCTTGAACCAGCCTGTAGGACACGTTAGGTTTCTTAACTGCCAGAATGGGTGTGTTGAAAGGAGAGTGTGTAGGCCTAAGATACCCCTTTCATAATAAATCCTGGATGATGTGTTCTAATCCAAGGAGGGATGTGGTTGTGAGTGGATATTGTGGTTGACTAACATATCTTGAAGGGTCCCGTAAGACAATATGAATAGGACTGCATTTAGCCATAAAGGGTGTAATTGTGTCCCAAACCTCAGGGTTAAATGGTTTAGATAGTCGTGGGAGAGTGCATGAAGGAGGTGTATCTGCCCCTAGGAATATCATGAGGAAATGAGAGGTAGGAGGGAGAGGTGTGGGGTGATAAGTGAATGGTGACTTTTAATAGTGAGAGTATGTCCCTTCCCAGAAAGGGAATGGGGCAATGGCTCATAAGAAGAAAGGAGTGAGTGAAGGACAAAAGGAATCGCTGCATATAACATGATTGGGGGGGGGTTTGAGGAAAAATCTTTTTACCTCCTACCCTGACAATAGGAGTTTTTGAGGGTGTGGTAGGACACTAATACTCCCTCAAAATTGAAAAAGCGGCACCAGTATCCAAGAGGAAGTTAATGAAGCGTCCATCCACCAGGAAGGTGACCCTAGGCTCTTGATTCTTGATGGTAATAGTCTTGAGGGAAGGCCCAGGACTCCGTCAATCCTCCTCTGCCAAGCCCAGGTGAGGCTGGGGTTGCTGGGCAGCAGACCAACCTCCCTTCTGGGTTGTTGGGCAGTCTGCCCCCCAGTGTCCACTTTGATGGCATTTTGCGCAGGGGTTGTAGGGTGTCCTCGGCGAAGAACAATTCCTGGTCCAATGTCCCTCCTTACCTCATTTGAAGCAAGCTCCAGGGGGTTCATATTGGGACGGTATGGTGATGGCCTTCTCTGAATGAGCTGGGCCAACATTTCGAGTTTGGCATTTTCAGCCCTCTGCCTACGGAATTCTCTTTCATCCTCTCTACCATGAAAAACCTTGAAAGTGACAGTGAGGATTTTGGTCTGAGGAGTAGCAGGGCCCTGTTCAAACTTTTTAAGCTTGGCTTTAATGTAAGGGTAGCTTTGGGCCAGAATATATGTCATTAAGACATGACGGCCATCAGGGGTTTCTGGGTCGAGGTTTGTGTACTGCTGAAGGGACTTGGTTAGTCTATCCAGGAATTCTGAAGGTGTTTCCTCCTTCCTTTGAATGACCCCCTGAATCTTTTGAAAGTTAACAGCCTTGCGGGTGGCCTTTTTCAGTCCCGCCAAGAGGCAGGATGTAAAAAGGTCACTAGACTGTAAGCCCATAGGGGATCCTGCTCTGGGACAGCATGAGGGCCTGTGGGTGGTTATGATTGGTCCTATGATTTTCATCAACATGGGCTTGGGCTAGCTCCCAGAACCATTGCCTTTCCTTGGGGAGATGTTTATTGGCCAAGAGCATGTAGATGTCATGATGAGTGAGGCTATATGCTTGCAGTACCCATTGAAACTCCCGAATGTAAGTGGTGGGGTCAGTGGTGAAAGAGCCTAACTTCCTCTCTAGCTGAGTAATGTCCGACATGGAGAAGGGCACGTGAACTCTGATGACACCCTTGGGACCAGCTACCTCACGAAGGGGTGCGATTGTCTTGGGGGTGGGAAGGAGTCCCTTAGACCTGGTAATAGGAGGACTGAAAGAGGCAGGCGGTGGACAGGAAGGAGAGGGAGGGGAATGGAATGTCTCTGTGGAAGAGGAGGAGGTGGAGCAGGCAGAAGAGTGGGGAAGGGAGGGGGATGAAATGGAAGGTTGAGGATCCGTGGAATCAGGCAGAGGAAGAGGAGGATTTTGAGGGAGAGAAGGGTCAGTTGGGGCTGGGGGATAAGGTGGGGGTTGATCTGCTGGGTCGAATGAGGAAGAATCTGCGAAGTCAGGAGTAGAACTAGGGGAAGAGAGGGGTTTGCAAGCAAGAAGGACCTGAGAGGGAGGGCAGGAGGAGCAGAGACAGGGTGCTGTGCGAGAAGGATAAAACATTCAATACAGGGAATCTCACTCCACTTTTTCAGATGCTGGCAGTAATTAAAAAGGTCCAAGAGGAGGTTTGGATGTAAGGAGCCTTCTGGAGGCCAATGATTGCCATTATCCAGTGGATATGTAGGAAAATCTTGGGTACAGAATTTGATTAGAAGTTTGGGCTTGATGTCTGGTGTGAGGGAGAGTGTGGCCAGATTTTTATTAAACTTTTGAGAGGTGAGGTTTCAGGTACAGATAAAGAGGTGCCCACAGTCACAGGGAGAGATGGAAGAGAGAGAGAGAGAGAGAGAGAGAGAGAGAGAGAGAGAGAGAGAGAGAGAGAGAAAATAAGTGTAAGCAAGAGAGACAAAGAGAAAACCCGGCCTGGAACGGACTCCGGGAAGTGCTCAGGGCGAATGGGGGTCAGGTGGGCATCCCCAAAATGACCAGCCATCATGAGGAAATACAGAGGGCACTACCTGATCGTCACCAGTGAAGTGCGATCTGTGAGACCCAATGGGTTCGGAGCCACGGGCAACCTGACATCAGGAAAGTTTTCGAATGCAGCAGAAGAAGTAAGTAATGAAAACAGAACTCCGGCTCCAGCAGAATGCAGTTCCAGGATGGGAGTTCAGTTTTCCCCGAGCAGAGAGGCAGCTTCAGCCAGACACAGCAGGCCCGCAGGAAACAGCAACTCTAGCCGGCAGCGGCAGCAGCAGCAGAGGAGGAAAAACCACAGAGCCTCTCATGTAAACTCAGAAGCCTCACACCCCAAAGGGAAACGGATCACCAGAGGGTCCACTGCAACCAGTAAAGGTCTTAGTGGGAGGAATTCCCTCCCTCCTACCAGGTGTCTAGAGTGTGACAGACGATCATGGTCACAAAGCCAGCAGTAGCCCGAAGGGAGTTGGCGAGCCGGGGTCAGGGGAGGCTTACATACAACAAATCAGTGGTGAGTGCAGGAAGCCTGCGTCTGAAAAGAGCAGACCAGGGCAGAGTGCCACGGTGGAGCAGTGGACGGGGCTCTTGTTGGAAAGAGCTCACCCATATCCTCACACGGGGCACCAGAATGAAAGAACTCCCCACGCAAAGGCACTTCACTGGGAGAATTCCAATTTTATTGCAAAAAGCTGTGTGCTTATATAGAACTAAGGAGGAGATGGGAGGGCTTAGATAAATGGCAGGCAATCCGTTTATTGGCAAGTTCTTTCAGATATCAGCTCCGGAGCCCAGGAATTAGTTCTTATTGAGGCTAAGATTCCCGGCCAGCAAGATTTGAAATTGGCGCCAGCAGAAGAGTTCACACGGGCGGGAACATTTCGCACCACTGCAGAAAAGAAGAATGTAGGAAGAAGAAGTGCTTAGGCGCCATGTTGGTTTTTTTTTTCTGGGGTATGGCTGCCGTTTATACTTTTCCCAACAATGAGTATACCAGACAGTGCCTTGATTGACTGGTTTTTATGAAAATGGTGTTTAACAGAGATGCCAGAAAGTTGGATCCTGCTGATTAGTGGGCCAAGAGCAATGGTGGGCATGTGTGTGATAAAACATCAGTGGTGGGACTATGTGGATCTGCCATTGGCTTCCAAATGGCTTGTGACTGACATGGTGAAGCCAGCAGACCCTTATATGTAAAGGCATCTTGTTACATGGAGAGGATTCAGGACATTGTTCAGAATCAGGTTGCTATGTTCAAGAGGGCAAGCTATGTGGAATAGAAGCCTGGTTCTTGTATTCTCCTACAGACCCTGACCCACCACATGTGACAGAAATCCCTCACGCACTGTGTCCCCGTTGAACTCCTTGTATTTCATGAAGCAAATACCAAACTTCCAGTGCAGCACCAAGAAATACCACGAAAATAGAGGATGACCATATGGCTTCATAGTCCACACTAGAGACATTTAGCCCCAAGGGGCCACAATTTACCTTCAAAGGGAGAATTCAGCACTGGTGTCTCATGTTCATTGGAAAATAAGAAACCATGTCCTCCAGGTGACATAGATGCAGACCCAGGTTTATGGTTTCACTAGAAAGGAAGCTAAAGCACTTGACAACAACATATATTTCAAGTGCCCAACCTCACAGGCAGTATCTCAAGAAGTCTCTAGGACAACAGACCTCCATGTTTTTGAAGTGTTTACCCCGTCCCTTACTTTTGGAAACTCCTCTAACACTTCCAAGGTTGTGAACTCCTGATCGCATTCCATTCCAGATATGTATTCATGAATTTTCTAACTCTTCTCCTCTAATTGTGTCTTACATGGGGTGAAGGTGTTGTCAAGGTATTGTTCTGGATGAGAGTGGGAAGATTTTTGTGTAGCACATATTTACATACACATTGGATTCATTTTCCAATTTTCCATTCAAAATACTGAATCCCTGTCAGTAACCCATACCCTAATAGACTCTGACTACTAATCCTAATATGATGGAGACAAATAACCCAAACATAATATTAATACAAGCAGTTCAGAGGAGGCATGGTGTATAGTTGGTCTTGCCTTTTGCATGATATAGTGTAGGAGTTATAAATCTTGTCAATTGTTTGTTGAAATAGTACTCCATGTGTTTTTAAAGTTAACACATATGTGAATTTCTGTCTCCTTTTTTCTGTAGCCAATTCAGCACATGTATTTTTATATGCACATAAAAAATCCTACCTGGTATCACACGTACATTTTTGTGAGGTGGCTAACTTAGCAGAAACAAAGTATGAGAAGAGATCACCCCTCCTAAACGCTTTTGGAACTGAAAATTCAAACTATGAGTGAGATTTTTAGTTGAACAACATTATACATAAATCCATGTTCACTAAAATTAATATTTTTGGATCGGTGGATGATATATATTTCACGATGAATTTTGATTGGCATATATATTGCTACTTTCTAATGTTTCTCTGTGAGATATATATATATATATATATATATATATATATATATATATATATATATATTCTCTAGATTTTTCCAAATATAAAATATATGTGTCCTATTATACACTCCCTAAATAATTCACTCATGCTCATGTATGTGGTTTTATAATCAAATTTTCATACGATTATTTTCAGAAATATTCATCCACCTGAAATACATATTTGTTTTCTAGTACTGAAAACTCACTTCACTGAATGGTGCAAACAAATCCTTATATTTCTACTGTAACTGACCCAATTTAACATCAATGCAAGTAGATTCCAAAGGGGCATGATGTGTATTTTGACGTTCATTTTGATTTAACACTGGTACATTACTATTTCTTCAGTTTTTGTACATCATAGTATATACATTTCATCCACAAGTTCACAAATTTAAAGACATTTGAAACACATTCAATCACTTCCTGCTTCAGTACACATGTATTCCTCCTTGCTTTTGACTGGTTATTTATTGAGACTTCTTTCCAAACACATTATTTTCGATTTCCATAATCAATTTTGAAGCAAAACTCACACACACTTTATGATAAACCACAACCCTAATATTACCATTAGATGTATAACTGGTTGGAATGAATGTATGTATGTCAATATAACATTTCCTGTGTATTTTCAGATATCAATTTATTCCAATTTCTAAAGTTGGAATCAGTTATATTATATATTCACACATGGTACACCTATTTGTGCCCCCAATACTAATTTATATCTCTTCTAAATATTGCTCCCAGAAATGGTGCAAGAAAGACTCATGTCACCTGATCTACATATATATTCTGTCAACAAAATGCAAAGTCACACTTACAATTGTACCAAAGCCTAAATGGAATGTGAGTATGGATTATGAAAATCACCCATGTCCAGGTTGCCTAATGCTCTCAAATGTCAATCCTATTGGTGACTACATATTTGTTTCTTCCTAAGATTATGTATTCAACCTCAAGCCTGTTGAAAATGTCTAATCCTATCAATCACTTCATCATTTGCCTGATTTCCTAATGTCTCTAATGATATCTGCTTTCCTACATATTTTCCCCAGTTCATCATTGTGACTGACTCTTCACATGTGCTGACATTTACATTTTCTGTCTACCTGAAACCCTATTGCTAAAGAACTTTTTGTCCAAATCCTATACTCACTCTTTTTTTCTAATCCTACCAACTATCTTCCTAATCCTACCAAGTATCCTTTTTTGACTGGATGTTCTCTTCGACATTCAATTATCCAAGGTACAAGGTCCTATGCCATTATGTATAGATTTATCTGAGACACATGTGCACAACATAATTCCGAGTGAAGTATCCCAATCAAGGATCCAATGCCCTTTTGGGCTTCAAATCTTACCTAGATTTGTGTTTTCATACATATATTTCACCTCTATATATACTTATAAATATTGCAGGTTCCCAATACCATTATTCATGCAGCAGAATGATTCCTAACCCAAATCAAACATGTTATTAACCCTAACCATACTTTGTTTCCTCAATCTATCTTTACAGAAAAGCAAGGACAGAGTTGGTCTTATATAGAAATGTAAGAGATCTTCCACCTGCTGAGAACCTCAAAGGTCCATGCAGAAGTGAACCCTGGGGAAGATATAGAAATCTATGAAGGACCTGAGAGAGCAAAAGTCATCTTTCATGACAAAAAAAACAGGTCAGGATGAAGGGGTGTGTCTGAAGCAGTCTATCTCTTCTTAATGTAGAGAAGATGGACCAAACCAGGCCTGTGTGGAGAGCTGTTCACGGGTGCCTATGTTTGATATACCATTCTTACTTGTGAAAGTGTCACAGGAAGTAGGGGCAGCCTCCATCTATTGGGACACTTGGAAGCAACTGTTAGGACAAAGAGGTTGCCAAGGCAGTGACCTCATTCAGTTCCTGAAGGAAGTGACCTATATCATTTTCTTGGTGATGGAACTCTCTGAACTTGGGATCCAGGATGCCAGGCACCCAGAGGCATTCCCAGTCACAGTCCCAGTGGCCACACATGTTTGGATTTACCAAGGACAGAATCGGTCTTTCTTGGTAACTACTGATGTGAGGATGGCCAAATTCCAGGAGAGCTCTGAAGAGGGGTCTTTCCTGCGAAAGCAGGTAGTGTCTCACTACTGAACTGAAACCCACAGTGCCTCCAACTTCATCCATGAAAAATGGCTAGATAAATACAATAAAAATTTTTAAATTCCCTTAACCAGGTGGCACTGGAGAACCTTTGGATGTCTTTTTCCTGGTCATGAGTGTACAAGAGAATGCCATGATTGACGGTATTTCATGAAAATGGTGTAGAACAAAGATGCCAGTAAGTTGGTCCCTGCTGAGTAGTGGGCCTTTTGCAGTGGTGGGCAGGTGTGTGATAATACAGCTGTGGTGTGGCCATGAGGATTTTCCATTGCCTTCAAAATGGCTTGTGACTGATATGGTGCAGCCAGCAGACCCTTCTTGTTATATGGAGAGGTTTCCGGGCAAAGTTCAGAGTCAGATTTCTATGGACAAAGGGGCAAGCTTTGTGAGATAGAAGCCTGGTTGTTGCATTCTCCTGCAGACCCTGACCCACCACAAGTGACAGAACTCCCTCTAATACTGGGTCCCAGTTGAACTCATTGTATTTCATGAAGCAAATGCCAAACTCCCAGTGCAGCAGCAAGAAACACCACGAAAAGTGGAGGATGACCAAATGGCTTCACAGTTCACACGGGGAGACAGTTAGCACCAAGTGGCCACAGTTTACCTACAAATAGAATATTCAGCACTGCTGCCTCTTGTTCATTAGAATACAAGAAACCATGTCCTCCAGGTCACGTAGATGCAGACCCAGCTTTTATGGTGTCACTAGAAAGGAAGCTAAATCTCCTTGCAACAACATATATTTCAAGTGCCCAAACTCAGAGGAAGTTTCTCAAGAAGTCTTTAGGCCGGCAGAGCTCCATGTTTTTGGAGTGTTTACCTGTTAGACCAGGACGCTAGAAAAGACCACTGACTCAAATTAAAATCAAATAAAATTAAGCTTATTATTTCCACCGGCCATGCTGCCTCTCCCTCCCAAAACGAAGGGAACAAGACAGCAACCCAAGCTTTCCTACAGCCCAGCTTTATAGCCCAGAAAGTTACACAAAAGGGGGGTTACAGATAACAGAACTCTGATAAACATCACACTTAAGGTAGTTTACAATTTTTTTGCTGTCCCTACATGAGAATTCATGAGGACCATTAGAGCCTCAGAGAGGGTTGTTGTCTTGCCAGAGAAGGCAAATATTTATGATGTGTCACTAAAGTTTCTGAGAGGGCTGCTATCTGGTCAGAGAGCCAGGCATGTGTGAGTTCAAGGAGCGGGCAGGCATTCTACGCAGGTTCAGAATTTGAAGTAATTAATGGTAAAGCCAAAATTATCTTTTCATGGCTTTGTGGCATGATGGCTCCCAATTTTAATAAAAGATCAGGTTGGGTCTACAATTCCCCCCTTTTCTCTGTGTCCCTTTCAAATCTTTGATAGATTATGGGAAGAGCACTGAGGAAATTTTAATCCCTCAGGTAAGAGTCTCCAAATTTTTAGAACTCACCCAAAACCGATCTCGCTGATTTTACCCTTCTTAATTACTTATATTGATAGTCTATTTATCTTTCTCTCCATTGTTGTAAGAAGAGTGGCATCACTAATTTTTTCTTCTTCTGTCCTGAGACAGGGTGACGTGAGTGGGCTCGGCGTGAGGGACATGAGTTGCCTATTAGAAGTCAGTTGAGAGACATGAGTTGCCTTTTAGAAGTCAGTTCGGTTTGAAGTCAGGTTGGGGAAGAACAGGTTGTAAAGTCATCTGTGAATGGGTTCTTCTATGAGTGAAACAAAAACCATGAGTACTGGATAAATGTTGCAGCAGCTAGAACATGTCACTGTATAGAAATTCCCTCACCAGTCTTTAATATCCCCAGTTATAAGGACTGTCAACTTAATATTTAACTTTAAGTGTTACAGTTGGCCCTCCCAATAAGACACAGTTTAATAATTTAATGTCATCTGATCTTGTAAAATCCTTTTACTAGTATGACCTCTGCGTCTAATAGAGAAACCTTTAATTCTGTTACTCAGGGCTGGATAATCGTACTAGCAAACACCAAGCCTACCTTTGTAGGTTAGGAATATCTGTAGGTCTTAAACTGAAAACTTCTGCCTGTGGCAGCTCTTCTTGATAGTCTCTTTTTATAAGTATTAGGCATTCCTGTGTGAGAATCCTTCTTTGTAGCCTCCAGTCTTACTTGTTTTGGGAGGATAAGATAAAGTGCATACCTTAAAATTTTTTTATTATTATTATTATTATTATTATTATTTAATATGCCCAGGAGTGGCTGTATTTTGGTCTTAACTGTCTTTGCTAAGTGTTTAAGATGAAGCAGTCAAATTGACTTTTGTTTCTATCTATTGTTAACAGTCAGCTGAGCTTTTGTGGGAATCAATTCTGGGGAAACTTGAGAGGAGATTCTCAGTTCTGCTGGTGCCATTTGCGCTAGGTGGGTCCAGGTCTTGCTTGACCATTTGGCTTCCCTCAGAAGCATCAGGGATGTCTCCTTTCTCTGATGACTCTCCTCTTTGTAACAAATGCACTGATTGGCTTTCTGTTCTCCAGTGGTCTCATTAATCTCCCTGATCAGGAGGTTATGTGGCTCAGAGTTGCAAAGCTCTTTAGAGAAGTCCCCTGTTCCCTGGATTCAGACTGACTCAGAGGGCAAGAGCCAAATATTGGTTTTCTTGGCCCTTTTCATTTAACATTAATTTTAAATCCTAATCTTAAACATCCAGCAAATAAATTTTAACACCTTATATTAAGAGTACTGGGCTTTAATGTCTATAACTTTATAATTACCTTTTTATTAATTGGGATCTATATTATTCTGTCTGTATTGTAGTTGATGACTTATTATCTTGAATAAACCCATGTTGTGTTCTTAAAGCAACGCATTTGTAAAACACTAACAGGGAGTCTTTAGATCACTTATAAGAAAATTTCAAACTAAAATTAACAAAAGTAAAAATACTTAGTTCGTGTAATATCTTCCCTGAATTTTTTGGCTGAGTTATACATTATATCCCCTGTTTGAGATCCTAGAAATATTGACAATAAAAAAAACTTTTTAACATAACTTTAAAGAAATATTATCTGACCTACATGTTTCATAGTCATTCTCACATGTAGTAAGATGGGACACACAGCCTTATCTCAGGTAAGGCAGGGCTCTTTATAAATCTTAAGTATTTTAATTCTAAAGCTGATCTTTATTTTTAAATATCTTTTGACAAAGTTTACATAAATTGTTTGAGGTCACATGAACATTAGCTAACACCATATGATATCACATTTAAAACATGAATTAAAGAAATGCTGAAAGTTTTTAACCTTTACAAAGATTAGGCTCTAATTAACTTAAAAATACATTTAAATTGTTCCCCAATGTAAAAAGTAACATAAACATTTACATATCTTATTGATAACAGGTAAATAAATCCACAATATATTTTTTACCACACAACTTCAGAGCACCAGCTTGATATAATGCTCTTTTAAGGTTTCTACCTTACAGACTTGCATACCTGTAAGATATGAAAACATTAATAGCATAACAATTACATTTATGTTTCTACATTAATCAAGTTTGGCTTTTAAAGAAATGGCAGTACAGTGCTCTAAAATAACAGTTCTTATTTAATCAGTTGTTTAATTTTTATGTTTGCTTGCTCTAGAAAACATAAATCTTAATAAACTCAATGTTATGGGTAAACTTATGTTTTAAGAAATTTTTGCCTCATTAACACATGACTGATTTTTACAATCTTATACAGAGTTTACTAAAAAAAATACAGATCTTAGTAAATCAATCAGATATCTAACTAAAGTACTCATGAATGAGTAATCCCATATCAAATTTACTTTACTTATTTATCAAAAAGTTAGAGAAACGTATTGAACAGTGTAAACCATTTTTATGTTGAAGGAAAGGTACTAGAGCCAAGGCATATTAGACATTTTGTAGATGTTAATATTTTGTTAGATGTTTGAACACCTAGAAAACTTTGTAAGCTTAAATTTAAAGACATTTGTTTTTATCTCTTTATCCAATTTAAATTGAAACATTTAAATCACGTGAATTAAAGATCTTTGGATCCACTTTTTAAAATTTGTTTTTATGAGCGCTTTTTTTTATGAGCGCTCCTTATATATGTTAATTTATGTATCATATATATGATATACGGACATATGTATATATAGACATACAACACATAACAAAATTGTGCACACATAATAATAGTAAAGGCCTCGTAGCATTTCGCAGGTGAAATCTTTATTGCAATGTTTCAAGAAGTCCACAGTTGGTCAAAGATAGAACTGATCAGAAAAACATTAACCTAGGTCTGTATGCTCAAAATCATGAGGTCAAAAAACATAAAGTATCTCAGAAAAAAAATAAGAGTCCTAGAAACAATGACTTGCCAGTAATTAGAAAATACCATACAATTTACCTTTTTTTCCCTTAGATCTCAAATAAGTCTCCTACAAAGCTTGCAGGCTTCTTTCATTTGCATTTCAACATAAGTCATGGCTGAGGTCTGGAAGGAGCAGGAAAAAAACTGCTATTCTGAACAGACATCTCAGGACTAAGGCATTTTAACCATAATTTTCAGGTTCGGATGTTGAAAATTATGATACAAGTTTAAGATACAATTCACAAAATTTTATATCTTTACATCTTGTTTGGTCAACAGACACCATACTATGATTTACTATCCATGTCCAAATTAATGCAGTGGTACACACAGTGACATTTTCCCAGGCTACCCAATTCAAAATTGGTGAAAAAAAAAGACTGTATGATTGGGAAGTTTCTTGCCAACTTGCAAGTAGAGTTCTTCAGTTATCCATCCTAAGTATTTAAGTTCTCTGGCATGAATTATCTGAAATCATAAACTAAACAATTACCTAAACCCGACTTTTAACTGCAAGATTGTGCAATGCTTCAAAAACTCATTCAGATACCAGATTGTTAAAATAAAACATCATCATTTCGACACACATTCAGCTAAGATCATTCCCAAAAAACAATTTATAATATCAACACATTATTGCACATGCCTTAAAGTGCCAGAAACAAAGACACAATACAGACCGAAAGGAGGTCCAGACTATGGCTGTCAGAGAGAACCCTTTAAACCAGAGCAGATAAGAGAAAAATCTCGTACACCAGTGGGACCATAGCTGTCCCCACAAGGGGACCAGATATTTTCACAGAGGGGCAACCTGAAATGTAAAATAAAGTATCTCCATGGTGATTTTACTGAATTTAGTGTCCCCTTTTTCTTTTTCTCTTTTTTTAACAAGACAGAGGTGGCATAATCCTTACAGTGCAGGGAAGGAAGGAGGTAATTCCCTGAATCAACAGGGCTTTGGCAGCTGCTGGGAGTCCCTCAGTTTCTCCTTTTACATACAGGATTAGCTCCTCTGATTCAGTTCCACACCAAGCATGCTCTATCTCCTAACATTTCAGTAGATAGGTCTCACAAAGTTCCGGGGCGGAGGGGGGGTACAAGATTTGTAACTTAAAGTTTGGTTCCTGACCTTGAAGCCAATTAATACCAATTTAATAATGAGGACTGGGTTTTGAGAAAAAGAAAAAAGGAGGTTTATTGCTTGGCTAACAAAGGAGAAACACAGGGGACTCTGCCAAATTTGTGACTCTCTTTATCTGGAGGGACAAGGGGTTTTAAAGGAGTTTCACTTGTAAACCTGGGAGATACTCTGTTCTTAGGTCCCCAGCAGGCATTTCCCTCTGCAATGGGTGTGCTCCAGGCAGCCAGCTAGGCGCTTCTATCATCCTGCTTCGCAAAGGGGGATAAAGTTCATTGCAGTTCCTTAAAACACAGTCCAAAGGGGTGTCAGGCTTACTCTCTTTATTTCTGATTTTCATGTCCAATATACTTAAGTTTTTACCACCAAAATCACACAACAAAACGAACAAAAACAAACAAACAAAAAATAGAACACAGAACACAAATAAACAGAAACCCTGTGGCTAAACACAGAAACAGGGGAACAGTGCAACATCTTGCTAAAGCTCCAGGGTAGGACCGCGTGCGTGCTCATCGGCACCTCTCTACAGTTCCAGAGGAATTCCCTACAGAACAGAACAGAGGACAGAAAGATTCTCGTTACTGTTCTGCACAGAAGTATATGTGAGCCTCCCCGTGCCACATCTCTGTCATCAGAAGAGATCTCCCTTAACTGGATATCAGATGTTATAAAGGAGCCACTTACCTATGGAGGCCTCCTCCATCAGGTGCTTGCTAATAGTTTTAGTGCAGAGGTTCACTGTAGTGCTCCCTGGACTAAAGGCTCTTTTCCAAATATAAAGAAGATGGACCAAATCAGGCCTTCGTGGAGAGCGGTTCCTTGGTGCCTATGGTTGATATACCATTCTAATTTGTGAAAGTGCCACAGAAAATAGGGTAAGCCTCCTTCTCATGGTACGCTTGAAAGCAACTGTTTGGATAAAGTGGTTGCCAAGGCAGAGACCTAATTCAGTTCCTGAAGGATGTGACCTCACCTCAATCCCTTGGTAATGGAACTCTCTGAACTTGGGATCCAGGAAGCCAGGCACACAGAGTCAGTCTCAGTCCCACTCCCAGTGTCTCACTTGCTTCAATTTAGCAAGGACAGAGTCAGTCTTTCTTGGTACCTACTGATGTGAGGATGGCCAAATGCCAGGAGTTCTCTGAAGAGGGGCCTTTCCTGAAAAAGCAGGTAGTGGCTCACAGCTGGCTCCTGAACACTTCACAAAGTTGGACAAGGAGACCAGATCTGAGACAGGACACACCATATTGGGGGAACATAGTATGGCCCAGCAGTCAGAGGATACTCTGGAGAGTGAGAGACCTACTTGGGGAAGGAGGTGCCTTTGTGGGTGTAGATGTGTGTTTGTGGTTTTGTCTCATGTTCTGAGAATAGGCAGGAAAGTCGGTTTGTTTGGTTTGGAGTGAACTGTTTCTAGTAAGTTGTTTCACAAGGCGAGTGTTTCTATGTCTGTGTATCCCACAGTGTCCGTGCTTGTAGACATTAGAAAAGAGAATGCGTCAATGGATGTTTCCTGTCAAGTAGAAAGCTTCCCAGCATTCATCCTGCCCAATTTATGAATGCACTAGGGCTTGCCTTATCGATGGGCAACACCTGCTATTTTCCTAAGTTCCTGTTTTCTTCCTGAAATCTAGCCACTCTCCAGAATAGGTTCATGCATTTGCATCCAGGATATGTACCACCTCCAACCACTGTGACATGGACATGTACTGGATAGCTGAAGAGAATGGCAAGCATCTCAGAAAAGTCAGATATCAGTGTGACCCGGAAAGTCTCAGTAGAGAAACCCTGCAAAGGGCCTTTTGATTACCTATTGTTCTGTTGCCCTGAATGTCAGGAAGTTCTTTGCCTCAGGCCACGCTTTTGTGAAGCCTGAAGAAAACAGTTTTCAAATGGAAATGAATGGGCATCACCTGTGGCTTTTTGCTTAAGTGCGTTGTAAAGGGATGTGTCTGAATCAGCCTCTTGGCCCTGTGTGAGCCTGTGGCTTAGATTATCAGCACCTGATGGGTCTAAAGAAAGATCCCATGTGTGGATCCATAATCAAAATGGCCACAAAATCAGTCATTGTTGATGAAGTCTCTCGCATTCCTCTGTAAGGTTCCTGACCTCCATCAAGTGAGAAAAGGGATCCATCGGGTCAATTGAGTTCTTCAAAGCCCTGCAGATGCTAGCCCATAGGTTCTTGGGTTTTCTTATGAATCCAATTCAAATAAAGACTCTAAAGCCCACAGACAGTAGGCCTCAAATTGAAGAACAGAGCTGTATTAATGGCAGGCATATTTGATCACTCTTGGTTCACAGGAAGGGTGTCCAGGCCACTCTGACTTTTGGCAAATGAGGGGAAAGGGAGATTATTTGGGACACTGTCTTGTGCTGCGCCTCTCATGGAATCCTCCTGCCAGAAGTTATGATGAGTGTCTATTTGGAAGAAGATGAGTGCCATTTGGGAGTGTTTTGGTTTTAATTGTGGGCATTTGTGTGGCCGTTTGTAGAGATAATTGGGTCCACCTTGTCTTGAATTTTGGTGTGATTCCCCTTAGAGACTGTGTTTTGGAACTGACCTCTGAGAAGGTACAAGGTCCTGTGTCATTGTATATCCATAATTCTAGGACATCTCTACGGAATGTAATTCAAAGCTAAGTATACCAATCAAGGACCAAATGAACTTCTGGGCTTCAAATCTTACCTAGATTTCTGTTTTCATACTTATATTGAAAGGTTAATAAAATAGGTACTTGTCACGTCCTGTTTTTCTGTATGCTTAATAAAACACTGTTGAAATCTTGAGAACTGTTTGCTCTTCTTGTTCCCAGAATGTGCTGCCCCCAACTGCCAAACTGCAGAATGTACTCCATCAACCATTTGCACGCAAACCGCCCACTCGCCCTTAACCATCAATAAACTTCCCTCCCTGCCGTCTCCAAGGAAAATATATAAGCACTTCTTAAGCTGTTCTCAGGGCTCTCTGCTCTATTCAACTGATCTCTGAGCCCTTGCATGCCGGACTCCCAATAAACCCTTTGAGGTTGCATTAGACAATCTCTTGGTGGTCTCTTCCACCGACGCTCACCCGACCTTTACTTCTGGTGGCCCCAGCGAGATCCGGCAGCTGCAGATGAAAGACCCCCAATGGGCTCCTCTGGGGGTAAATAAGGCCCCTCTTTCTGGTTTCAGGAATCAGGTTAGGGTTTGACAAAATGGCTATTGGTAAAGAACGTGAGCTCTCTCCCACGGTGGCTGACACACATGTCACAGAGCCACAGGCCATGTTCCTGTGGGATGGACTCGGGAAATCGAGGAACCATAGTCTCCTCGACTCAGTGATATTTTCTTTCAGATTTGGAATTGGCAGCCCAACAGGATTTGCCCGCTACTCAGTCCTGGTCTCAGTATTGGACGTCCATTGTCTGTCTTTATTGTCTTGTCTTGTCTGTGTCGTGTGTTTTTGCTTTCACTGTCTGTGTATATTTCATTATGGGACAGAGCACTTCAATGCCTCTGTCCCTGACCCTTAATCACTGGACCAAAGTCTGCTTAAGGGCTCAGATTCTTTCTTTTTCATTAAAACACCAGACCTGGCAGATTCTGTGTCTCAGAATAACCCACCTTTGTAGTCGGATGGCCCCTAGAAAGATGTTTCTACTTTGCACTAATTTGAAAAGTCTGAGATATTGTCTTTCAGCCGGGGCCACATAGCCATCCAGATCAATAGCCATATATCTTAACTTGTCAGGACCTCTGCAAATCTCCTCCTCCATGGGTGAAGCCTTTCCTTGTCCCTGCACCCACTCCTACTCCTTCCCCTACGATTCTATCTCTCAAACTCTCTGCTCCTCAACCTCCACCCTCTGTTCTCCCTGAGTCTCAAGACTCTACTCGTCCTTATCCTCTGCCCTTGTCCCCCAACCCCCAAAACCCTGTAAGTAATTCCCCTGCTGCTTACTAAGCCTCTCCACCATTCGAGGAAGCCAGGATGGCCCAGCACCCTCCAGATGACTGTCCAATGGCACACACAGCCCCTCCTTCCCTAGAGGAAGCTGGCCCGGCTAAAAAAACTCAGAGAACTCGCCAACGTTTTCACACCTGCCTACTTGGGATGACTGCCAACAACTCCTAGGGACTCTCTTCACGACAGAGGAATGAGAGGAAAAACCTCCTGGAAGATAGAAAAAAATATCCTCGGACTTGATGGGTGACAAACACAACTTCCCAACATAATCAAAGCCGGCTTCCCCTTAAACCAACCCAACTGAGACCCCAACACCTTTGAAGATAGGGAGCATATGTCCAATTATTGCCAGGCTCTAATAGCGGGTATCCAAGGGGCCGCTAGGTGACCAACTAATTTGGCCATGGTAAGAGAAATTATTAAAAGGCCTGATGAATCTAACTCTATGTTTCTAGAGAGAATTATGGAGGCATATAAGAGATATACTCCTTTCGATCCTCAGGCAGCAGATCAAAAGGCATCTGTCATGATGGCCTTAATTGGGGAAGCTGCCATGGATATTAAAAAAAAAAAGTTAAAAGAGAGATTTAGTCAGAGAAGCCAAAAAAATATACTATAAAAGAGAAACAGGGAAAAAGAAAGGGAGCAAAGGGAGGATGAGAGAAGCAAAAGAAAGACTAAGGCATTGACTTAGATCCTGGTCACAACAAGAAAGAGGCCAGAAATTAAGACATAAGGTGACAGGAAGGGATACCTGGGCCCGTGCCAGAGGCCACCCCGGGCCTCAGATCAATGTGCCTACCGTAAAAAAAAGGACACTGGGCCAAAGAGTGCCCTATAAAGAGACAGACACGCCAGCCAGCCATTCTGACTCTGGAGGATGACTAAGAAAGTTGGGGCTCAGATTCCTTCCCCTAGCTCAGGGTAACTTTTGAAGAGTAGGGAACCCCAGTAAACTTTGAAGTGAATACAGGAGCAGTATACTCAGCCCTTAGGGCCCCATTGGGCCGTCTATCAAATAAAAGGTCTGTAGTTCAAAGGGCTAATGGCAGTAAATATCGGGCTTAGACTACTAAGAGGACCATGGACCTGGGGAAAGGAAAAATCCATCACTCCTTCCTAGTAATCCCAGAATGCCCGCACCCATTGATGGGCAGAGATCTGCTCACCAAGCTCTGGGCCAAAATAACTTTTAACCCTGAAAGCCCCCAAAAGAAATTTCTAAATCCTTCAGTAAAAACTCCTATAGTCACGGCTGTAACTATATTAGTAGAAGATAAACATCCACTCTTCACACCCCCCAAGACTGATCAAACAGGCAAGCTACCGCAGAAATGGATAACAGATTACCCAGATGCCTGGGCAAAAACTGCTGTGTTAGGCCTGGCCGTGAAACAACCTCCAATAACAGTGGAGTTAAAAACCTCAGCCTCCCCAATCAATGTCAAATAATATCTTCTAAGCATAAAAAGCTAAAGATGGGATAAGGCCCTATATTCAGAAATATCTGGCCTTAGGGGTCCTAAGGCCCTGTCAATTGGCCTGGAACACTCCCCTGTTATTAGAAGAAAAAGCCAGGAACCGGGGACTATCAACCTGTTAAAGACCAAAGAGAGATCAACAACAGAGTGCAGGACATTCACCCCACAGTACCTAATCTGTTCAAACTGCTTAGCACTCTGAACCCTGAGCAGAAATGGTATACTGTTCTGGACTTAAAACAAGCTTCCTTTTGCTTGCCTCTGCATAAAGATAGTCAGTTGCTGTTTGCTTTTGGGTGGGTAGACCCAGAAACCGGAAAGTCTAGTCAACTAACTTGGACTAGACTCCCAGAGGGGTTCAAAAACTCCCCCACTCTCTTTGATGAAGCCCTCCACAGAGATCTCAACAATTTCAGAACTACACACCCCGAAGTCACCCAGCTTCAATACGTGGATCACCTGCTACTGGCATCCAACACCAAGGAAAACTGAACTGGGACCCAATCACTATTATCGGAGCTTGCTCAACTCGGGTATAGAGCTTCTGCCAAAATTGCCCAATTTGCCAGCAAGAAGTAATCTTCCATGACTATTTCCTCAGGGGCGGTAAACGATGGCTCACTGAGCCCAGAAAACAAACCGTTGAGCAGATACCAACCCCATCTTACAGCAGACAACTAAGAGAGTTTCTTGGGATTGCTGGGTTTTGCAGGTTATGGATAAATGGGTTCGCGTGCTTAGCTGCTCCTTTATACCCGCTGTTAAAGGGAGATGCCCAATTCCAATGGACCCCTGAGTAACAGGAAGTTATAGATAACATCTAAGGACACTGACACTGAATGCCTCAACTTTACTGAGCTCAGCCTGCAATTACAGAAAGCCCTACACTAAGTTAAAAATGTACGTCAACTCACTCACCTTGGTTCAAAGAAACTGCAGGCACTCCTGTAGGATTAAGAACAGAGTTTTCCACTAACCAACTCACAGCAAAAGAAAAAAACTGAACCGGTAACAAAAGCCTGTTGGGTCATTCAATTGTTTAATGCTTACCCTTCCAAGTTTCTTAGAGGAAAGCACCTATGAGGAACCAGACCAGGACAATTCTGGGAAGTGGACATTACTGAAATTAAGCCAGCAAGGTATGGACTTAAATATCTCCTAGTCTTTGTAGATACATTTTCAGGATGGATTGAAGCCTTACACACACACACACACACACACACACACACACACACACACACAGAAAAAAAAAAAAAAAACAACGGCCCAAATGGTTCTCAAGAAGATCCTGGAAGATATTTTTCCAAGATATGGTCTGTTTAAGGTAATAGGGTCTGATAATGGACTTGTGTTCATGGCCCAGGTAAGTCACGTGTGGATTAATTGTAAGTTACATTATGCTTATATACCCCAGAGCTCAGGAGAGGTAGAAAAAATAAATAGAACCACTAAAGAGACCTTAACAAAATTAAGCTTAGAGACTGGCATAAAAGATTGGACTATGCTCCTGCCTTATGCACTGTTTCATGCGAGAAATACTCCCTCAGTTTCTTTGTGTAACCTCACCCCCTATGAAATTCTCTATGATGCCCATCATCCAGTAAGGGACCTAATCCCCAACTCTAAGGCCTAACAATCCCTTCCACACCCCTTGCTTGACAGACTTAAAGCCATTGAAAGAACTCAGTGATAACTGTGGAAACAGCTGGCCACTGCCTACCAACCTGGGGACGAGGGGATTCCACATCAATATCAAGTAAGAGACTTCGTCTACATAAGACAACATCAGGTGTCATTCCTAGAACCCCGCTGGAAAGGAACATACCAGGTGCTACTTATAACACCTACAGTGGTAAAAGTAGACAGAATCACTTTTTGGATCCATGCCTCTCATCTAAAGCCTTCGGTGTGTCCAGACTCTGGTTGGAAACTGGAAAAGACTGGTAACCATTTCAAATTTCGTATTCTCTATGTGGACAAGACTGTAGACTCTCCCCTTGGCCACCAGTACTCCTAACCCTCATCAGCCTGTTCAGCAGTGAAGGCTGATCTCAAATCCTACTAGACAAGAAGTATGGTATATCTCGCATACAGCCCCCTTAGGGACCTGGTGGCTATCTCTCCACCCAGACATTTTTCAGCTTGGTATACGTCTTTCCTATTGAGATAACCCTGATGAAGAGGATCCCACTAAAGTTTCATTAAATCCCTTCCGTTCCATAGATAATTGAAACAAACATTATGGATGCACAGAAACGCGAGCCAGATTCAGGTTGTCTAGCCTAGATTACAATGTATGCCCGGCGGACTATCAAAGCCACAAACAGCCATGGCTGTGTGGGGGAAAAGCCAACTTCTTGTGTAACTCATGGGGATGTGAGCATACAGGGGCTGCCTGGTGGAACCCAAACTCCTCATCACATTCAGTACACAGCATTGGCTATATTACCAATTAGACAACCAAAAGCTATGGCCCCCAGAGGGTTCTCTAGATCCTCAAATTCTGCGTGACATTTTTAACTTCGGCAAGTGCTCAAAAGGGGAAAATTCCCCTTTGCGGAATCCTTTTCCCTCCTTCACTCACATCCTGTACTATGCTTCTCCAATAGTTCCTCACCCTCAGTCTTCTGCTCTAGAGTCTCTGCTGTCACTCCCACCTCAGCAACGTGATTTCTCACCTCCAATTACTAGATCAAAAACCCAAACCTCTGCCAGTTCTCAGACCATTGCCCCCTTGCTGAGGTAGCAGGTACCGAGGTACCCCTCCACTCACTCACTCATCTCTTTTTCTGTCTGTGCCTGCACTAGGTCCCACCAAGTCCTCTAAGAAGCTAAACCAAAGCTCAAACCAGCTGAGAAGAGCCCTCAGACCCCTATCCAAGATGTAATAAAAATGGCCTTTAAAGTTGCTTTGTCATCACTGAAAACAGGTTTCTAAAAATTTAAAGTCCCTCAGGGGTTTTTGGAATACTCACTCCCATCTTCACCTCTGCTCTACCTGTTCTACTGCTCAAGTTTTGTTCTAGGAAAATCCCAAACCCCTTTTCCATTATTCTTTTACATCTCATCTTCCTCATTCTCAGATCCACGGAGCTGCTCTCAGCCTCGCCTTCCCAGTCTTCCCCCTCTGTACCAGGTCCATAGATATGTCTTAAATAACCTTCTCCAGAAGTCTTCACCGAGGCTTACATTAGGTCTTTCAGCAAAAGAGTCCCTCTGAAAGAGTTCAATGTAGATAAACTTCCACTTTTCGTGTTGCCCTGTTCTACTTGGCCACTGGCTGGAAAAATCACCACCCCTAAGCTTGACACCGCCTTACTAGGTTTTCACAAAATATGTGAACAAATCCTCTGGCCTTGAGCTGGGGCTTCACAGAGATGATTACATTTCTAAGATAAAAAAGTTACCAACTGGGCTTCATGGTGACAGCTGGCAGGGAGAAAAAAAAGAGATAAAAAAGCTCTCCCTTTCCAAGGTGTCCTTGAAAAGTTATCTTGCCCAGAACAGAGGAACAAAAACAGAAACAAAAACTGATTTTTGTGAATTTCTACAGACTGTGAACTTCTGATCCACTTCCCTTACATGTTGGGTACAAATTCTAAAACTACCAAAACTTGGGGTTCAGGGGATTAATTGATTACAACAGAAGCAATGCCCTCTAAATCCGGATGCAACCAAATAAGGCTGTTTTCCTGTTTGGTGCTATCTTAGGTCCCTTTCCTTGTCCATCCCTACAACAGTATAATTCTATACACTTTAACATTATTTATGTTTTCATAAAATGGTCAATATATGTGATTAATTATGTAATGATGCAGATGTTTTCCAGAGTTCTCTATCATGACGTAGGTTCATTTAAAGATCAAATAGGGGGGCATACAACCCGGTTCCAGCGGGAACCTGTATCCCTCACTTTAGCCATCCTATTAGAAATAATAGTTGCTTAAGGGGTGGGCTAGTCCATGAGACACAACAAAGACACAATTAGAAGCAGAAATAGGCCAAAACTTAAAGACATTAAAAACCGACATCACAGCTTTACAGGAATTTTAACCTCTCTCTTTCTGAAGTTGTTTTACAAAGCCGGCGAGTGTTGGACCTCCTCTTCATGAGAGAAAGGTGCCTTTTTGCTTGCATTGAGGGAAGAATGTTGTTTTTGTGCCGACAATACTGGAGTTGTAAAAGAATCTATGAATAAATTAAGAAAACGACTTGAAGAGCGTCAAAGAGAGACAGAGGCCCCAAAAGGGAGGTTTGAGTCTTGGTTCACATAGTGACCTGATTAACTGCGCTTTTATCTGCCATGGCCGGTCCATTAAAATTCCTCATATTATTGCTAACTGTAGGACCCTGTTTGCTCAACTGTGTAATTTTCTTTCTAAACCAAATCGAACCTGTTATTAATCCTAACCATACACTGTTCTCTCAATCTAATTTTACAGAAGAGCAGGGACAGAATTGGTATTAAAATACAGGAAAATAGAGGATCTTCCACCTGCTGAAAACCTCAAAGGTCCACATAGAAATGATCCCTGGAGAAGATGTAGAAAGTATGAAGGACCCGAGAGAGCAAAAGTCTTCCATGGCAAACAACCTGCTCAGGATGAAGGGATGTGTCTGAATCAGCCACTCTCTTCTTAATGTAGAGAAGATGGACCAAAGCAGGCATGTGTTGAGAGCTGCTCCTGCATGCCTATGGTTGACATACCTCTCTGACCTGTGAAAGTGTCACAGGAAGTAGGAGCAGCCTCCCTCTCATGGGAACCTTGGAAGCAACTGTTAGGACAAAGTTGTTGCCAAGGCAGTGACCTCATTCAGTTCCAAAAGGAAGTGACTTCACCTAACTTCCTTGGTGATGGAACTCTCTGAACTTGGAATCCAGGAAGCCAGGCACCCAGAGCCAGTCCCAGTCCCAGTCCCAGTGGTCAAACTTATTTTGATTAACCAAGGACAGACTCAGTCTTTCTTGGGACCTACTGATGTAAGGATGGCCAAATGCAAGGAAAGCTATGCAGAGGGGCCTTTCCTGAGAAAGCACGCAGTGGCTCACCGCTGGCTCCTGACAACTTCACACAGTTGGCCAAAAAGACCAGATTTGAGACAGAACAGGCTATTTCCAGGGAACATCATAAGGCCCACCAGACAGAGGACACTCTGGATAGTCACAGACCTACTTGGGGGAAGGAGGTGCCTTTGTGGTGTGGGTGTGGGTTAGTGGTTTTGTCTCATGTTCTGAGAATAGGTATGAAAGGCGGTTTGTTTTGTTTGGAGTGAACTGTTTCTAGTAAGTCGTTTGACAAGGCGAGAATTTCTATGTCTGTGTATCCCACTATGTCCGTGGTTGTAGACATTAGAAAACAGAATGCATCAATTAATATGTCCTGTCTAGTAGAAAGCTTCACAGCATTCATCCTGCCCTATTTATGAATGGACTGCAGCTTGCCTTATTGATGTGCAACACCTGATATCTTCCTTAGTTTCTGTTTTATTCCTGAATTCTGGCCACTCTCCAGAATAGGTTCATGGTTTTCTGTTTAAGATATGTACAACCTCGAAGCTCTGTGACATGACCATGTCCTGTATAGCTGAAGGGAATGGTGAGCATCTCAGAAAACTCAGATATCAGTGTGACCAGGAAAGTCTTAGTGGAGAAACCCTGCTTGGGGCCTTTTGTTTACCTACTCTTCTGTTGCCCTGAATGTCAGGAAGGTCTTTTCCGCAGGCCACCAGTTTGTGAAGCCTGAAGAAAACAGTTTTCAAATGGAAATGAATGGGCATTACCTGTGGCTCTTTGCTTAATTGCTTTGGAAAGGATGTGTCTGAATCAGCTTATTTACCCTGTGTGAGACTGTGGCTTAGATTCTCAGGTCCTGATGGATCTAAAGAAAGATCCCATGTGTACATCCAAAACCAAAATGGCCAAAAGAGCAGTCCTTGTGGATGAAGTCTCTCGCCTTCCTCTGTAACTTTCCTGACCTCCATCAAGTCAGATTAGGGATCCTTTGGGTCAAATGAGTTCTTCAAAGCCTTGCAGAGTCTAGCCCAAAGTTGCTTGGGTTTTCTCAAGACTCCAATTCACATAAAGAATCCAAACCCCACAGTCATTTGGCCTCAAATTGATGAAGTGGAGCAGTATTAACGGGAGGCCTATTTAATCTCTTCTGGTTCACAAGAAGGGTGTCCAGGCCACCCTGAATTTAGGCAAATTAGGTGCAAAAGAGCTTATTTTGGACACGGTCTTGGGCTATGCCCCTCATGGAAAACTCCAGCCATAGTGAAGTTTATTGTCAGTGTCTATATGGAAGAAGATGGGCGCCACGTTGGAGTGTTTTGGTTTAAATTGTGGTCATTTGGGTGGCGGTTGGAAGAGATGACTTGGTCCACATGTTCTTGAACTCTGGTGTGATTCCCTTAGAGTCTGAGTTCTTCAACTGACCTCAGAGAAGTATTGCCATGAATAGTGTTGAGATTTTTGGAAGCCAGGCATGAGCATCGCCCTTGGAAACTGAGTTCTAGGCCCAGGGTGGCTTTCCACAGAGCACTGAGCCTCTCAGCCAGGATACCACAAATTTTATTCTGAAAGACTTGGCACCCATAGTTGAGAGTCAAAACTCATATGGACCTCACATTGTAGACCTAAATGGGCATAGCATCATATGATCTTTTGGCCACTCTTTGGGAAGCTTTACCTGTGAGTGTTCTCCAGAGATTTCATTGAAATGAGCTTCCTAACCATTTAATGGTTCCTGAAAAAATTGAAACTCACAGTGCCTCCAACTTCATCCTTAAAAAATGGCTAGATGAATACCATGAAATTTTTGAATTTCCCATCACCAGGTGGCACTGGAAAACCTTTTGATGTCCTGTTGCTGATCATGAATATACCAGACAGTGCCTTGATTGACTGGGTTTCATGTAAATGGTGTAGAACAGAGATGCCAGTAAGTTGGACTTTGTTGAGTAGTAGGTTAGAGCAGTGGTGGGCAGATATGTGATAAAACATCTGTGGTGGGGCCATGTGGATCTTCCATTGGCTTCCAAATGGCTTGTGACTGACATGGTGCAGCCAGCAGAACCTTCCATGTAAAGGCAAGTTGTTATATGGAGAGGTTTCAGGACATTGTTCAGAATCAGGTTGCTATGGTCAAGGGGGCAAGATATGTAGGATAGGATCCTGGTTCTTGTATCCTCCTGCAAAACCTGACCCACCATACATGACAGAACTTCCTCTTGCATTGTGACCCAGTTGAACTCCTTGTATTTTGTGAAGCAAATACCAAACTCTCAGTGCAGCAGGAAGAAACACCACGAAAATGGAAGATGACCATATGCCTTCACAGTGCACACCGGCACACATTTAGCCCCCAGTGGCCACAGTTTATCTAAAAAGAGAATTCAGCACTGCTGCCTCATGTACATTGGGAAATAAGAAACCATGTCCTCCAGGTCTCATAGATGCAGACCAAGCTTTTATGGTCTCCCTAGAAAGGAAGCTAAAGCTCTTGACAACAACATATTTTTCAAGTGCCCAACCTCACAGGCAGTTTCTCAAGAAGTCTCTAGGCCAGCAGACCTCCATGTTTGTGGAGTTTTTACCCTGTCCCATACTTTTGGAAACTACTCTACCACTTCCAAGGTTGTGACCTCCTGAGCATATTGCATTCCACAAATTTATTCACAGATTTTCTAAATCTTCTTCTCTAATTGTGTCTTACTTGGGGTGAAGGGATTGTCAAGGCATTGTTCTGGTTGAGAGTGGGAATAATTTTTTGTAGCACATATTTACATACACACTGGATTCATTGTTCAATTTTCCATTCGAAATACTGAATCCTTGACACTAACCCATACCCTACTAGACTCTGACTATTAATTCTAATATGATGAAGAAAAATAACCGAAACAGAATAGAAATACTAGCACTTCAGAAGAGGCATGGTGTATAGTTGGTCTTTCCTTTTGCATGATATAGGGTAGGAGTTATAAATCTTGTCAATTTTTTGTTGAAATAGTTCTGCATGTGTTTTTAAAGTTAACACATCTGTGAATTCCTGTCTCCATTTTTCTGTAGCCTATTCAGCACATGTATTTTTATACGCACATATAGAATCCTACCTGGTATCACACGTATATTCTTGAGAGGTGGCTAACTTGGCAGATACAAAGTGTGAGAAGAGATCACTCCTCATTAATAATTTTGGAACTGAAAATTCAGACTATGAGTGAGCTTCTTAGTTCAAGAACATTATACATAAATCCATGTTCAGTAAAATTAATATTTTTGGATCTGTGGATGATATATATTTCACAATGAATTTTAATTGGCATATATATTGCTACTTTTTAATGTCTCTGTTTTTTTTTTGTGTATATATATATATATATATATATATATATATACTCTCTATATTTTTCAAAATATAAAATATATGTGTCCTATTATACACTCCCTAAATTCATTCTTGTTCATGTATGTGGTTTTATATTAAACTTTTCATAAGATTATTTTAAAAATATTCATCCACCTGAAATACATATTTGTTTTCTAGTACTAAAAAGTTACTTCAGTGAATGGTGCAAACAAATCCTTATATTTTTAGAGTAGCTGACCCACTTTAACATCAATGCAAGTAGATTCCTATGGGACATGATGTGTATTTTGACGTTCATTTTTTATTAAACACTGGTACATTACTATTTCTGCAGTTTTTGAACATCATAGAATATACATTTCATCCACAAGTTCACAAATTTAAAGAAATTTGTAACACATTCAATCACTTCCTGCTTCAGAACATATGTATTCCTCCTTGTTTTTGACTGGTCATTTCATGAGACTTCTTTCCAAACACATTATTTTCGATTTCCATAATCAATTTTGAAGCCAAATTCACACACTCTTTATGATAAACCACAACCGTAATATTACCATTAGATGTATTACTGGTTGGAATGAATGTATATATATCAATATATGATTCCTGTGTATTTTCAGATATCAATTCAATCCATTATTTAAAGTTGGAACAAATTATATTATTTATTCGCAGTATTGTCTATTCATGCATTATCTCTATATTCATACATACACGGTACACCTATATGTACCTCCAATACTAATTTATACCCCTTCAAAATATTGCTCCAAGAAATGGTGCAAGAAAGACTCATGTCACCTGATCTACATATACGTTTTATCACAGTAATATTCTGGCCACAAAATGCAAAGTCACACTTACAATTGTACCAAAGCCTAAATGGAATGTGAGTATGGGTTATGAAAATCACCCATGTCCACGTTGCCTAATGCTCTCAAATGTCAATCCTATTGGTGACTACATATTTGTTACTTCCTAAGATTATATATTCAATCTCAAGCCTGTTGAAAGTGTCTATTGCTATCACTCACTTTATACTTTGCCTGTTTTCCTAATGTCGCTATTGATATCTGCTTTCCTACATATTTTCCCCATTTCATCACTGTGACTGACTCTTCACATGTGCTGACATTTACATTTTCTGTCTACCTGAAAACCTATTGCTAAAGAACTATTTGTCCAAATGCTATCCTCACACTTTTTTCTAATCCTACCAACTATCTTCCTAATCCTAAAGACTCTCCCTCTTTGAATGGTTGTTCTCCTCAACATTCAATCATCCAAGGTATCAGGTCCTATGCCATTGTGTATAGATTTATCTGAGACATCTGTGCAGAACATAATTAAATGCTAAGTATCCCAATCAAGGACCTAATGCCCTTCTGGGCTTCAAATTTTACTGAGATTTCTGTTTTCATTGATATATTTCACCTATATAATCTTATATATATCGCAGGTTCCCAATACCATTATTCATCCAGCAGAATGATCCTAACCCAAATCAAACATGTTATTAACCGTAACCATAGACTGTTCCCTCAATCTAACTTTACAGAATAGCAGGGACAGAGTTGGTCTTACAATACAGGAATGTAGGAGATCTTCAACCTGCAGAGAACCTCAAAGGTCCATGCAGAAATGATCCCTAAAGAAGATGTAGGCAGCTATGAAGGACCTGAGAGTGCGAAAGTCATCTTTCATGACAAAAAAAAAAAAACAAAAAAACAGGTCAGGATGAAGGGATGTGTCTGAAGCAGTCTCTCTCTTCTTAATGTAGAGAAGATAGACCAAACCAGGCTTGTGTGGAGAGCTGTTCCCGGGTGCCTGTGGTTGATATTCCATTCTAGCTTGTGAAAGTGTCATAGGAAGTAGGGGCAGGATCCATCTCAGGGACCCTTGGAAGCAACTGTTAAGACAAAGTGGTTGCCAAGGCAGTGACCTCATTCAGTTCTAGACGAAGTGACCTATGTCACTTTCTTGTTGATGGAACACTCTGAACTTGGGATCCAGGAAGCCAGGCACCCTGAGGCAGTCCCAGTCCAAGTACCAGTGGTCTCAAATGTTTGGATTTAAGAAGGACAGAGTCAGTCTTTCTTGGCAACTAAATTGAAGATGGACAAATGCCAGGAAAGCTCTGAAGAGGGGCTTTACCTGAGAAAACAGGCAGTGGCTCACCGCTGGCTCCTGATAACATCACAGTTTTGGCCAAGGAGACCAGATCTGACATAGCACAGCCCGTTTCGGGGGAACATAGTATGGCCCACCAGTAAGAGGACGCTCTGGATAGTCACAGACCTATTTGGGGAAAGAAGGTGCCTTTGTGGGTGTTTGTGTGTGTGTGTTTTTGATTTTGTCTCATGTTTTGAGAATATGTAGGAAAGTCGGTTTGTTTGGTTTGGAGTGGACTGTTTCTAGTAAGTTCTTTGAGAAGGCGAGTGTTTCTATGTCTGGATATCCCACTGTGTCCGTGGTTGTAGACAATAGAAAAGAGAATGCATCAATAGATGTGTCCTGTCTAGTAGAAATCTTCGCAGAATTCATCCTGTCCAATTTATGAATGGACTGCAGGTTACCTTATGGATGGGCAACACCTACTACCTTCCTACATTCGTGATTTCTTCCTGAATTCTGGCCACTCTCCCATAGGCTCATGGTTTTGTGTTCAAGATATGTATCTCCTCCACAATCTGGGACATGGCCATGTACTGGATAGCTGAAGAGAATGGTGAATATCTCAGAAAACTCAGATATCAGTGTGACCAGGAAAGTCTCAGTGGAGAAAATCTGCTTTGGGATTTTGCTTACCTATTGTTCTGTTGCCCTGAATGTAAGGAAGGTCTTTGCCTAAGGCCCCACATTTCCAATGCCTGAAAAAAACAGTTTTCAAATGGAAATAAATGGGCATCACCTGTGGCTCCTGGCTTAATTGCTTTGCAAAGGGATATGTCTGAATCAGCCTCTTAGTGCAGTTTGAGATTATCGCTTAGATTCTCAGCACCTGATGGATCTAAAGAAAGATCCCATGTGTGCATCCAAATCCAAAATGGCCAAAAGAGAAGTCATTGTGATGAAGTCTCTTGCCTTCCTCTGTAAGGTTCCTGATCTCCATCAAGTGATAACAGGGATCTTTGGGTCAACTGAGTTCTTCAAGCCCTGCAGAGGCTAGCCCATAGGTGCTTGGGTTTTCTTATGACTGCAAATCACATAAAGAAACTATACCCGACAGTCAGTATGCCTCAAATTGGAAAAGCGGAACAATATTAATGGCATGCCTCTTTGATCAGTCCTGGTTCACAGGAACGTTGTCCAGGAAACACTGACTTTAGACAAATGAAGGGCAAGGGAGCTTATTTTGACATTGTCTTGGGCTGTGTGCCTCATAAAAACTTCCAGCCAAGGTTATGATGAGTGACTATATGGAAGAAAATGAGGGCCATGTGGGAGTGTTTTGGTTTTAATTCTGGTCATTGGTGTGGCGGTTGGAAGAGATGACTGGGTCAACTGGACTTGAACTCTGGTGTGTTTCCACGTAGAGACTGAGTTTTGAAACTGATCTCAGAGAAGTATTGCCATGAATTGTGATGGGATTTTAGGAGGCCACGCATGAGAGTCGCCCTTGGAACCTGAGATCTAGGACCAGGGTGGCTTTCCACAAAGAACTGGGAATCTCAGCCTGGATATCACATGATTTTATTCTGAAAGACTTGGCAGCCATATTGAGAGTCAAAAGACATAGGACGTCACATTGTAGACCTCAATGGTCCTGGCTTCAAGTGACCTTTGTCCACTCTTTGGAAAGCCTTGCCTGTGAGAGTTCTCTAGAATTTTCTTTGAAATGAACTTTCTCAACATTTAATGGTTCCTGAATAATTGAAATCCACAGTGCATCCAACGTCATCCTTGAAAAATGGCTAGATAAATAACACGAAATTTTTGAAATTTCCATGACCAGGTGGAACTGCAGAAACTTTCTATGTCCTGTTGCTTACCATGAGTGTACCAGACAGTGCCTTGATTGACAGGGTTTCATGAAATTTGTTTAGAACAGAGAAGCCAGTATTTTAGAGCCTGCTGAGTAGTGGGCCTAGAGCAGTGGTGGAGAGGTGTGTGATAAAACATCATGGTGGGGCCATTTGGATCTGCCATTGGCTTCCAAATGGCTTGTAACTGACAGAGTGCAGACATCAGACCCTTATATGTAAAAGCATCTTGTTATATGGCGTAGTTTCAGGGCAATGTTCAGAATCAGGTTGCTATGGACAAGCGGGCAATCTTTGAGAGATAGAAGCCTGGTTGGTGAATTTTCTTGCAGACCCTGACCCACCACACGTGACAGAACTACCTCAAGCACTGTTTCCCAGTTGAACTCCTTGTATTTCGTGAAGCATGAACCAAACTCCAAGTGCAGCAGCAAGAAACACCACGAAAAGTGGAGGATGACCAAATGGTTTCACAGTCCACACGGGGAGACAATAAGCCCCCAGTGCCCACAGTTTACCTACAAAGAGAGAATTCAGCACTGCTGCCTCGTGTTCATTGGAAAATAAGAAATGTTGTCCTCCAGGTCTCATAGATGCAGACCCAGCTTTGAGGGTCTCACTACAAAGGAAGCTTAACTCCTGACAACAACCTATATTTCAGTGCCCAATTTCACTGGCAGTTTCTCAATAAGTTTTAGGCAAGCAGAGCTTCATGTTTGTGGAGTGTGTACCCTGTCCTTACTTTTGGAAACTCCTATTCCACCTCCAAGTTTGTGCACTCCTGAGCATTTTCTATTCCAGAAATGTAATCACAGATTTTGTAACTCTTCTACTCTAATTGTGTCTCCCTTGTGGCGAAAGTAATGACAAGGCATTGTTCTGGATGAGAGTCAGAAGATTAATTTTTCTATTTTCCATTTGAAATTCTGAATCCCTGACACTAACCCATATTCTACTAGACTCTGACTACTAATCCAAATATGATGGAAGAAAATAACCCAAACAGTACATAAATACTTGCAGTTCAGAGTTGGACTTGCCTTTTGCATGATAAAGGGTAGGTGTTATAAATCTATTCAATATTTAATTGAAATAGTTCTCCATGTGTTTTTAAAGTTAACAAATATGTGAATTACTGTCTCCCATTCTCTGGAGCTTATTCAGCACATGTATTTTTATATGCACCAATAGAATCCTACAAGGTATCACACGTACATCCTTGTGAGGTATATGACTTAGCAGATACAAAGTGTGAGAAGTGATCACTCCTCCTAAACGCTGTTGGAACTGAAAATTCAACCTATGGGTGAGCTTCCCAGTGGAACAACATTATACATAAACCCATGTTCACTAAAATGAATGTTTTTGCATCTTTATGATATATATTTCATGATGAATTTCGATTGGCATATATATTGCTAATTTTTAATGTCTGTGTTTGTGTGTGTGTGTGTGCGTGTGTGTGTGTATATATATATATATGTATATATATATATATATATATATATATATATATATATATATATACTCTCCATATTTTTAAAAATATGAAATATATGTGTCTTATATACACTCCCTAAATTCATTCATGTTCATGTATGTGGATTAATAATCAACTTTTCACAAGATTATTCTTAGAAATATTCATCCACCCGAAATACATATTTGTTTCCTAGTACTGAAAACTAACTTCAGTAAAAGGTGCATACAAATCCTAATATGTCTACTTTAACTGACCCAGTTTAACATCAATGCATGTAGGTTCCTATGGGACATGATGTGTATTTTGACATTAATTTTTATTCCACACTGGTACATTACTATTTCTTCAGTTTATGCACATCTCAGAATATATATTTTATTCACTAGTTAGCAAATTTATAGGCATTTGTTTCACTTTCAATCACTTCCTGCTCCAGAACACATGTATTCCTCTATGTTTCTTGACTGGTCTATTCATGAGACTTTTTTCCAAATATATTATTTTCGATTTCCATAATCAATTTTGAACCAAAACTCACACAACCTTCATGATAAACCATAACCCTAAGATTATCGTTAGATATATAACTGGTTGGAATGAATGATTGCATATCAATATAAAATTTCTTATAAATTTTCAGATATTTATTCAATCCATTATTTAAAGTGGATCCAGTTATATTATTTATTCACAGTATGGTCTATTCATGCATTATGTCTATATTCATTGAAACAGGGTACACCTATTTGTACCCCCATACTAATTTGTAAGTCTTCAAAATATTGCTCACAGAATTGGTGGAAGAAATACTCTTTTCACCTGATCTACATACACATTTTATTACAGAAATATTCTGGACACAAAAAGCAAAGGTCACACTTACAATTGTACCAAAGCGTAAATGGAAAGTGAGCATGGATTACTAAAAACATCCATGTCCAGGTTGCCTAATGCTCTCAAATATCAATTCTATTTTTGACTACATATTTGTTTCTTCTTAAGATTATATATTCAACTTCAAACCTGTTGAAAATGTCTAACCCTATCACACAATTTATACTTTGCTTGATTTCCTAATGTCTCTATTGATATCTGCTTTCCTATATTTTTCCCCAGTTCATCATTGTGACTGACTCTTCACATGTGCTTACATTTACATACACTCTCTACCCGAAATCTTATTGCGAAAGAACTTTTGGTCCAAATCCTATACTCACTCTTCTTTCTAAACCTATCAACTACCTTCCTAATCCTACCGACTATCAGTTTTTGACTGGATGTTCTCTTCAACATTCAATATCCAAGGTACAAGGTACGATGCCAGTGTATATTGATTTATCTGAGACATCTGTGCTGCACATTACTCAAAGCTAAGTATCCCACTCAAGTCCCCAATGCCCTTCTGGGCTTCAAATCTTACCTAGATTTCTGCTTTAATACTTATGTTTCACATATATACTCTTGTAAATATCGCATTTTGCCAATACCATTATTCATCCCGCAGAATGATTTGTAACCCAAATTGAACATGTTATTAACCCTAACCATACACTGTTCCCTCAGTATAACTTACTTAAGAGCAGGGACAGTGTGGGTCTTACAATATAGAAATGTAGATGATCTTCCACCTGCTGAGAACATCAAAGATCCATGGAGAAATGATCCTTGCAGAAGATATAGGCAGCTATGTAGGACCTGAGAGAGCAATAGTCATCTTCCATGGCAAACAACCTGGTCAGGATTAATTGATAGTCTGAATCAGCCTCTCTCTTCTTAATGAAGAGAAGATGGACTGAACCAGGCCTCTGTGGAGAGCTGTTCCCTGGTGCCTATGGTTGATATACCATTCTAACTTCTGAATGTGTCACAGGATGTTGGGGCAGCCTCCATCTCATGGGAACCCTGGATGCAACTGTTAGCACAAAGTGGTTACCAAGGTAGTGACCATATTCAGTTCCTGAAAGAAGTGACCTCACTTCACTTCCTTGGTGATGGAATTCTCTGAACCTGGGATCCAGGAAGGAAGGCACCCAGAGCCAGTCCCACTCCCAGTTCCAGTGGGCTAACTTGTTTGCTTTTCCCAAAGACATAGTCAGTCTTTCTTGGTACCTACTGATGTGAGCATGGCCAAATGCCAGCAGAGCTCTGATGAGGGGCCTTTCCTGAGAAAGCAGGTAGTGGCTCACCTTTGGCTCCTGACAACTTCACAGAGTTGGACAAGGAGACCAGATCTGAAACAGGACAGGCCATTTTGGGGGAACATAATATGGCCCACCAGTCAGAAGACACTCCGGATAGTCACAGACCTATTTGGGGGAAGTAAGTGCCTTTGCCGTTGTAGGTGTGAGTTTGTGTTTTTTTCTCATGTTCTGAGAATAGGTAGGAAAGGTGGTTTGTTTGGTTTGGAGTGGACTGTTTCTACTAAGTCGTTTGACATGGTGAGTGTTTCTAGGTCTGTGTATCCCACTGTATCCGTGGTTGTAGACATTAGAAAAGAGAATGCATCAATGGATGTGTTGTCTCTAGTTGAAAGCTTCCCCGCATTCATACTGCCCAATTAATGAATGGACTGCAGCTTGCCTTATGGATGGGCAACATCTACTATCTTCTAAAGTTCCTATTTTCTTCGTGAATTCTGGCCACTTTCCAGAATAGGCTCATGGTTTTGTTTCCCAAATATGTAACACCACAAGATTCTGTGACATGGCCATGTACTGGATTGCTGAAGGGAATGGAGGCATCTAAGAAAACTCAGATTTCAGTGTGACCAGTAAAGTCTCAGTGGAGAAACCCTTCTTTGGGCCATTTGCTTACTTCTATTTCTATTACCCTGAATGTCAGGAAGGTCTTTGCCTCAGGCCACCCCTTTGTGTAGCCTGAAGAAAGCTGTTTTCATATGGAAATGTATGGACATCACCTGTGGCTCTTTGCTTAATTGATTTGGAATGAGATGTGTCTGAATCAGCCTCTTGTCCTTGTATGAGGTTGTGGCTTTGATTCTCAGCACCTGATGGATCTAAAGAGAGATCCCATGTGCTTCCAAAACTAAAATGGCCAAAAGAGTAGTCATTGTTGATGAATATTTTTGCCTTCTTGTTTTAGGTTCCTGACCTCCATAAAGTGAGAATAGGGATCCTTTGGGTCAAATGAGTTCTTGAAATCCCTGCAGAGGCTAGCCCATATTTGCTTGGGTTTCTCATGACTCCAAATCACATAAAGAATCTATACCCTACAGCCAGTAGGCCTCAAATTGGAGAAGTGGAACACTTTAACAGCAGGAATATTTGATCATTCCTGGTTCACAGGAAGAGTGTCCAGGCCATCATGATTTTAGGCAAATGAGGGGCAAGTGAGCTTATTTGGGCTCATAGAAACCTCCAGCTGGAGGTTATGATGAGTGTCTACATGGAAGAAGATGATGGCCCTGTGGGAGTGTTTTGATTTTAATTGTGGTCATTTTTTGGCGGATGGAAGGGATGACTGGGTCCACCTGGGCTTGAACTCTGGTGTGATTCCCCTTAGAGACTGAGTTCTGAAACTGACCTCAGAGAAGTATTGCCATGAATTGTGTTGGGATTTTAGGAGGCCACGCATGAGACTCACTCTTGGAAACTGAGATCTAGGCCCAGGGTGGTTTCCACAGAGGCCTGAGAATCTCAGCCAGGATATCACATGATTTTATTCTGAAAGACTTAGCACCCATATTTGAGAGTCAAAACACACATGGACCTCACATTGTAGATGTCAGTTGGCCTGGCTTTAGGAGACCTTTTGGCAACTGTTTGAGAAGCATTGACTGTGAGAGTTCTCCAGAGCTTTCATTGTAATGAACTTTCTCAACACTTAATGGTTCCTGAATGAATTGAAACCCACAGTGCCTCTAACTTCATCCTTGAAAAATTTCTAGATAAATACCATGAAATTTTTGAAATTCCCATGACCAGGTGGCACTGCAGAAACTTTTGATGTCCTGTTGCTGATCATGTGTATACCAGACAGTGCCTTGTTTTTGACTGGGTTTCCTGAAAATGGTGTAGAACAAGAGAAGCCAGTAATTTGGAGCCTGCTGAGTAGGGGGCCTAGAGCAGTGGTGGGCAGGTGTGTGATAAAACATCATGGTGGGGCCATGTGAATCTGCCATTGGCTTCCAAATTTTTTGTGACTGATATAGTGCAGACATCAGACCCTTATATGTAAAGGCATCTTGTTAAATGGAGAGTTTTCAGGGCAATATTCAGAATCAGGTTGCTATGGTTATTGGGGCAAGCTATGTGGGATACAAGCCTGGTTGGTGCATTCTCCTGCAGACCCTGACCCACCACACGTGACAGAACTCTCTCCAGCACTGTATCTCAGATGAACTTTTTATGTTTTGTGAAGCAAATACCAAATTCCCAGTGCAGCAGCAAGAAATACCACGAAAAGTGGAGGATGACCAAATGTCTTCACAGTCCCCACTGGGAGACACTTAGCTTCCAATGGACACAGTTTAGCTACAAAGAGAGAATTGAGCACTGCTGCCTCATGTTCATTGGAAGAGAAGAAACCATGTCTTTCGGTTACATTGATGCAGACCCAGCTATGATGGTCTCACAACAAAGGAAGCTAAAGCTCATGACAACAACATATATTTCAAGTGCCCAACCTCAGAAGCCGTTTCCCAAGAATTCTTAGGCCAGCAGAGCTCCTTTTTGTGGAGTTTTTACCCTGTCCTTTACTTTTGGAAACTCCTCTACCACCTCCAATGTTGTGAACTCCCGAGCATATTCCATTCCATATATGTATTCATAGATTTTCACACTTTTCTACTCTAATTGTGTTTTACTTGGGGCGTAGGTAATGTCAAGGCATTGTTTTGGATGTGAGTGGGAAGATTTTTGTGTATCACATATTTACATACACATTGGATTCATTTTTCAATTTTCCATTTGAAATACTGAATCCCTGACACTAACCCATACCCTACTAGTCTCTGACTAATAATCCTAATATGATGGTGAAAAATAAGCCAAAAAGAGAAGAAACACAAGCAGTTCAGAGGATGCATTGTGTATAGTTGGAATAGCCTTTTGCATTATATAATGTAGGAGTTATAAGTCTAGTCAATTTTTTTTGTTGAAATAGTTCTAAATGTGTTTTTAAAATTAGCAAATATGTGAATCCCTGTCTCCCTTTCTCTGTAGCCTATTCAGCACATGTATTTTTATATGCACATATAGAATTCTACCTGATATCACTCGTATACACTTGTGAGGTGGCTGAATTGGCAGATGCAAATTGAGAGAAGAGTTCACTCTTCCTAAACACTGTTGGAACTGAAAATTCAACCTATGGGTGAGCTTCCTAGTTGAAAAACATTATACATGAATCCATGTTCAGTAAAATGAACATTTTTCGATCTGTGGATTATATACATTTCATGATGAATTTCTATTGGCATATATGTTGCTACTTTTTTTTTCTTTTATTGGTTGCTCAAAACATTACAAAGCTCTTGAATATCATATTTCATACATTAGATTCAAGTGGGTTATGAACTCCCATTTTTACTCCAAATACAGATTGCAGAATCACATTAGTTACACATCCATATTTTTACATAATGCCCTATTAGTTACTGTTGTATTCTGCTACCTTTCCTATACTCTACTATCCCCACTACCCTCTCTTCCCATCTTCTCTCTCTACCATACCTACTGTAATTCATTTCTCTCCTTGTTTATTTTCCCACAACCTCTTATATGTAATTTTGTGTAACAATAAGTGTCTCTCTCCATTACCATGCAATTTCCCTCTTCTCTCCCTTTCCCTCCCACGTCATGTTTCTGCTTAATGTTAATCTTTTCTTCATGCTCTTCCTCCCTGCTCTGTTCTTAGTTGCTCTCATTATATCAAAGAAGACATTTGGTAATTGTTTTTTAGGGATTGGCTAGATTCACTAAGCATAATCTGCTCAGTGCCATGCATTTCCCTGCAGATTCCATGATTTTGTCATTTTTTAGTGCTGCGTAATTCTCGATAGTATATGAAAGTCACATTTTTTATCCATTCATCTATTGAAGGGCATCTGGGTTGGTTCCACAGTGTAGCAATTGTGAATTGTGCTGCTATGAAAATCCATGTGGCAGTATTCCTGTAGTACGCTCTTTTAAGGTCTTCAGGGAATAGTCCGAGAAGGGCAATAGCTTGGTCAAATTGTGCTTCCATTCCCAGCTTTCCCAGGAATCTCCATACTGCTTTCCAAATTGGCCGCACCAGTTTCAGTCCCACCAGCAATGTACAAGAGTACCCTTTTCTCCACATCCTCGCCAGCACTTGTTGTTGTTTGACTTCATTATGGCTGCCAATCTCACTGGATTGAGATGGTATTTTAGGGTGGTTTTTATTTGCATTTCTCTTACTGCTAGAAATGGAGAGCATTTTTTTCATGTACTTGTTAATTGATTCTATGTCCTCCTCTGAGAAGTTTCTTTTCAGGTCCTTGGCCCATTGGGTTATTGGTTATCTTATTGTCTAATTTTCTAAGTTCTTTGTATACTTTGTATACTCTGGATATTAGGGCTCCATGTGAAGGGTGAGGACTAAAAATTTGTTCCCATGATGTAAGCTCCATATTTACCTCTCTTATTGTTTCTCTTTCTGAGAAAAAATAATTCAGTTTAAGTAAGTCCCATTTGTTGATTCTTATTATTAACTCTTGTTCTATGGGTGTCCTATTAAGGAATTTGGAGCCTGACCACACAATATGTAGATCGGAGCCAAATTTGTATTCTATCAGACGCAGAGACTCTGATTTGAATCTAGCTCCTTGATCCACATTGAGTTAACTTTGGTGCATGGCGAGAGGAGGGGATTCAGTTTCATTTTTTTGCATATGGATTTCCAGTTTACCCAACACCATTTGATGAAGATGCTATCCTTCCTCCATTGCAGGCCATTAGCTCCTTTATCAAATATAAGATAGTTGTAGCTTTTTGGATTAGTTTCTGTGTCCTCCATTCTGTACCATTGGTCCACCCGCCTGTTTTGGTACCAGTACCATGCTGTTTTTATTATGATTGCTCTGTAATATAGTTTGAAATCTGGTATCGCTATACTGCCTGATTCACACTTCCTGCTTAGAATTGCTTTTGCTATTCTGGGTCTTTTATTTTTCCATTTGAATTTTATGATTGCTTTATCTATTTCTACAAAAAGTTTCTATGGGATTTTGATTGGCATTGCATTAAACCTATAGAGAACATTTGGTAATATCACCATTTTGATGATGTTAGTTCTGCCTATCCATGAACACGGTATATTTTTCCATCTTCTAAGATCTTATTCTATTTCTCTTTTTAGGGTTCTGTAGTTTGCATTATATAAATCTTTCACCTCTTTTGTTAGGTTTATTCCCAAGTATTTAATTATTTGAGGAAATTGGGAATGCAGTGTTTTGACTCATTTTTGTTTCAGAAGTTTTGTCGCTGATATACAGAAATGCCTTTGATTTATTCATGTTGATTTTGTATCCTGCCACATTGCTGCATTCATTTATGAGTTCTAGTAGTTTTTTCTGTAGACCCTTTTGGGTCTTCTATGTATAGAATCATGTCATCTACAAATAGTGATAATTTAAGTTCTCCTTTTCCTATTTTTATGCCTTTAATGTCTTTCATCTCTCTAATTGCTCTGGCCAGTTTTTGGAGAACTATATTGAATAGAAGTGGTAATAGAGGACATCCCTGTCTTGTTCCAGATTTTAGAGGGAATGCCTTCAATTTTTCTCCATTCAGAATGATGCTAGCCTGAGGATTAACATAGATAGCTTTTACAATGTCGAGGTAAGTTCCTGTTATCCCTAGTTTTTAAAATGTTTTGAACATAAAGAAATGCTCTACTTTGTTGAATGGTTTTTCTGCGTCTATCGAGATGATCATATGGTTCTTATCTTTAAGTCTATTGATGTTGTGAATAACATTTATTGATTTCCATATATTGAACCCTCCTTGCATCCCAGGGATGAATCCAAGTTGATCATGGTGCACGATTTTTTTGATGTGCCTTTCTATCCAATTCGCCAGAATTTTAATGAGGATTTTTGCATCTAGGTTCATCAGAGATATTGGTCTGTAGTTTTCTTTCTTTGAGGTGTCTTTGTCTGGTTTCAGAATCAGGGTGATGTTGGCCTCATAGAATGAATTCGGCAGAGCTCCCAGTTTTTCTATTTCCTGAATAACTTGAGAAGTATTGGTATTAATTCTTCTTTAAAGGTTTTGTAAAACTCTGCTGTATACCCATCCGGTCCTGGGCTTTTCTTGGTTGGTAGTAGTTTGATTGTTCTTCTACTTCATCCATTGATATTGGTCTGTTTAAATTGTGTGTTTCCTCCTGACTCATCTGGGCAAATCATATGACTTAAGAAATTTATCGATGTCTTCACTATTTTCTATTTTATTGGAATACAGTTTTCAAAATAATTTCTAATTTTTTTCTGTATTTATGTAGCATCTGTTGTAATATTGCCTTTTTCATCCCGTATGTTAGTAATTTGATTTCTCTCTCTTCTTCTCTTCGTTAGCATGGCTAAGGGTCTGTCTATCTTATTTATCTTTTTGAAGAACCACCTTTTAGTCTTGTTAATTTTTTCAATAGTTTCTTTTGTTTCAATTTCGCTATGATTTTAATTATTTCTTGCCTTCTGCTACATTTGCTGTTGTTTTGCTCTTTCTTTTCTAAGGCTTTGAGATGAAGTGTGAGCTCATTTATTTGTTTTTCTTTTCTATTTTGAGGAATGACCTCTAGGCGATGAATTTACCCCTTAAAACTTCTTTTCATTGTACCCCATAGAATCTGATATGTTGTGTCTGTATTTTCATTTATCTCTAAGAATTTTTTGATTTCCTCCTTTATGTCTTCTGTAACCCATTGATCATTCAGTAACATATTCTTCATTTTGGATGTGATGTATGATTTTTTCTTCCTTCCTTTATCATTGGTTTCCAGTTTCATTCCATTATGATCGATCACAAAAAATTCATGGTATTATCTCCACCCCTTTATATTTACTGAGGGTTGCCCTATGGCATAACATATGGTCTATTTTTGAGAAGGATCCATGTGCTGCTGAGAAAAAAGTATATCCACTTGATGATGGTTGATATATTCTATATATGTCAGTTAAGTCTAGGGTATTGATTGCGATATTGAGTTTTATAGTTTCTTTTTTCAACTTTTGTTTGGAGGATCTGTCCAATGGTGAGAGAGGAGAGTTGAAGTCACCCATAATTATTGTATTGTGGTCTATTTGATTCTTGAACTTGAGGAGAATTTGTTTTATGAACATCGCAGCACCATTATTTGCTGCGTGAATATTGATAATTGTTATGTCTTGTCGGTGAATGGTTCATTTTAGCAGTATATAATGTCCTTCTTTATCCCTTTTGATTAAATTAGTCTTGAGGTCGATTTTATTCGATAGGAGGATGGCCACCCCTGCTTGCTTACGAGGACCGTGTGCATGGTATAAATTTTCCCAATCTTTCACCTTCAGCCTGTGTATGTCTTTTCCATTCAGATGTGTCCCCTGGAGGCAATATATTGTTGGATTTTTTTTTTTATTTCAAGTTACAAGCCTATGTCACTTTATTCGAGAGTTTAAGCCATTTACTTTTAGAGTTACTATTGATATATGGTTTGTACTGCCACCCATGTTTGCTTATATCTTTTTTTTAAATTAGTTTGTTTCTCCATGATTAGCTTTTCCCCCGCCCTCTGTCATTACTGAGGCACTTCTCACTCATGGTTTTCGTTGTTGATTTTCATTTCTTCCTCGTGTAGTGTTTTGCTCAAGATGCTTTGCAATGCTGGTTATCTGGCTGCAAATTCTTTTAGGTTTTGTTTATCATGAAATATTTTTATCTCCTTGTCTTACCTTAAGCTTAATTTTGCTGGATACATAATTCTTGGTAGGCATCCATTGTCTTTCAGTGTTTGAAGTACGTTGTTCCAGGATCTTCTCACTTCCAGCATCTATAATGAAAAATCCATTGTTAACCTTTTTGGTTTACCCCTGATTGTAATGATTGTAATCTGCCTCCTTTCTCTGGTAGCTTTTAATATTTTCTCTTTGTTCTGTATATTGGATATCTTCATAACAATGTGTCTTGGCATTGGTCTACTGTGATTTTGTGTGCTCGATGTCCTGTAAGCATCTACAATTTGTTTATCCGTTTCCATTTTTATTTCTGGAAAGTTTTCTGTAATTATTTCATTCAGCAGGTTTCTCATTCCCTTGGTTTGAATCTCTGTACCTTCCTCTATCCATATGACTCATTAGTTTTTTTTTTTTATGTTATCCCATATCTCTTGAATGTTTTCTCATAATTTTTTACAGCATTTCTTTGTTGGCTAGACTTTTTTCAAGATGATATATTTTGTCTTCATTCTGTCTTCTACTTGCTCTACACTGTTAGTGATACTCTCAATTGAATTTTTAATTTGGTTTATCATTTCCTTGATTTCTAGAATTATTGTTTGATTTTTCTAATAATCTCTATCTCCTGATAAAGATGCTTAATTTCTTATTTTATCTGTTTATGTAATTTATTTTCAATGCATTCTATCACTGTTTGTTTTTGCTGTCTCGTATCCTCTTTAAGGTTCCATTCCATCTGTCTAAGGTATTCCTTGAGTTCTTTATATGACCATTTTTCTGATGACTCTAGGTGCTCTTGAATATTTAGGCTGTCCTTCATTGTTCGTACTCCTTTTCTTCCTTGCTTTTTTATGCTTCTCATATTACTTCTCGTTCTGTTTGACTACTGAGTTACTGCTTACTCTTATAAATTTATTTGATGCTTGGGAGGAAAGATATTAGAAGGGAAGGGAGAAGTCACTAAAGAGAATGAGAGTAGGCAGGTAGAATTCAAGTAAGGGGGAATAAAAAAATTGAAATGAAATGAAAAGACAAAAAAAATAGAAAATAAAGAAAGAAAATTTTAAGTAATAATGATGATTAAAAAATTGAAAATTAAAATTTAAAATAATAATATTAATAATAATAATAATAAAATAAAAGAAATTAAAAAAATAAAAACATTTAAAAAAGTTAAAGAACAACAACAACAAAAATGAAAATGAAAGAAAAAGAAAAAAATACAAATAAAAAAATAGTACTAATACATGCAGTCCTAGAATTCAATTAACTTCTCTTCCAGTAGGTGGAGCTGTGTGCACTGGGCCAAGCTTCTCCTCTCAATAAGTGGGAACCAATCACTGTGCAGTAGCTCTTCCTCCCAGACTGGGCGGGTCTCCAACCCTGAGTGCCTAGGGCCTTCTCTTGTGCTTCCTCAAGCCAGGCCCCACTCACCTGTGACGCTCACCACAATACTGGTTACAAGCCAGGCCTCTGCTCCTGGTAGCCCTGTTTCCATGAACGCCTGGGCACACTCTCCTTGATTGCCTCCCTCAGACCCTAAGTTTGTAGAGCTTGGGGCTGAGAAACCCCAGCGAATTTGCTTGCCCTTCGGGAGCCATGGCCCCGGTAGGTGGTGTAAGAGACCTCAATTGTCAGCACTGGTGGGAGCGGTAGCCGGCAATTACACGCCTCGAGTCCCGAGCCAATCCTGATTCCCTAGGTCTGGGTATCGCGCTCCTTGGAGAGCTGGGAGGGGCCATTACGGCAGAGGTGGGAAGGGCCCTTGAGGTTTCCCTGCGGTGTTGAGAGAGATGGCAATGGGATAACACACTTGTCGCACTGGTTTCAATGAAGTTATCTCCTCCGACTGTGACGTCAGTTCGCTGCCATGGTGGTATCCCATTAAAATGGTGACCGTTCGTTCCCTTTGCTGGGTGACCAATGCCACAGGTGGGTCCTGACTATGTCTCCCAAGCCCCATTTCAATCCTGTGGCCACTGCCTATGAAGGCTCAGTTGGCTTTTAACTCTGTCAATTCCGAAAGCCCGACCAATTATTTCAGCGGGAATGTTAGTGCTGAGTCACAAAAACCAGATGAATCTAAGCTTGAATGCAGCCAATCCGGGCTTTGTGTGTGTTCTGAGGGGCCCAGACTGTTCGCCCCAGATTCACAACAGGTCAATATTGCCTAGTGATTCTGAGCAAACAGCATTTAGACAGTTTACGACTCCCTATGCCCGCGCAGCTGAAGAGATCAGAGACTTGAATTCTCCATGCCTGCCTTCATAATGGATCTCCTGTATTGCTACTTTTTAATATCTGTGCATTTGCGTGTGTGTGTGTGTATATATATATACTCTTTAGATTTTTCAAAATATGAAATATATGTGTCTTATTATGCACTCCCTAAATACATTCATATTCATATCTGTGGATTTATAATCAACTTTCAACAAGATTATTTTCAGAAATAATCATCAACCTGAAATACATATTGTTTCCTAGTACTGAAAACTAAATTCAGTGAATGGTGCATACAAACCCTAATATTTCTACAGTTACTTAGCTAGTTTAAAATGAATGCAAGTAGATTCCCAGGGGACATGATGTGTATTTTGACTTTCATTTTTATTCAACACTTGTACGTTACTATGTCTTCAGTTCATGCACATGATGGGATATATATTTCAGTCACAAATTAGAAAATTTATAGGCATTTGTTTCACGATCAATCACTTCCTGATTCAGAACACATGTATTCCTCCATGTTTCTTGACTGGTCTTTTCATGAGACTTCTTTCCAAACATATTATTTTTGTTTAACATCATCACGTGTAAAGCAAAACTCAAACACCATTCATCATAAACCATAATCCTAATATTACCATTAGATATATAACTGGTTGGAATGAATGATTGTATATCAATATAAGATTTCTTATATATTTTCACATATCAATTCAATCCATTATTTAAAGTGGAATCAGATACGTTATTTATTCATAGTATGGTCTATTCATGCATTATCTCTATATTAATAGACACAGGGTACACCTCTTTGTACCCCTAATACTAATGTATACGTCTTCAAAATATTGCTCCTAGAAATGGTGAAAGAAATACTCATGCCACCTGATCTACATATACATTTTATCACAGTAATATTCTGAACAAAAAAAAAACCATAAAAATGTCACACTTATGATTGTACCAAAGCCTAAAAGGAAAGTGAACGTGGATAACTAATAACATCCATGTCCAGGTTGCCTAATGCTCTCAAATGTCATTCCCATTCGTGACGAGATATTTGTTTTTTCCTATGATTATGTATTCAAACTCAACCCTGTTGAAAATGTCTAATCCTATCACTAACTTTATACTTTGCCTGATTTCGTAATGTCTCTATTGACACCTGCTTTCCTACATATTTTCCCCAGTTCATCATTGTGACTGACTCTTCACATGTGCTGACATTTCCATTCACTCTCTAAACGAAACCCTATTGCTAAAGAAGCTTTTTATTCCAAATCATATACTCACTATTCTTCCTAAACCTACTGACTATCTTCCTAATCCTACTGACTATCCCTTTTTGACTGGATGTTCTCTTCTACATTCAATCATCCAAGGTACAAGGTCCTATGCCACTGTATTTCGATTTAACTGAGACAACTGTACAGAACATAATTCAACACTAAGTATCCAAATAAAGGGCCCAATGCCCTTCAGGGCTTCAAATCTTTCTTAGATTCCCGTTTTCATACATATATTTCACGTATATATTCTTATAAATATTGCAGGTTCCCAATCTCATTATTCTTCCTGCAGAATGATTCCTAACCCAAATCGAACATATTATTAACCGTAACCATACACTCACTTTGCAGGAGAGCAATAACAGTGTGGGTATTAAACTACAGGAATCTAGGGGATCTTCACCTGCTGAGAAACTCAAATGTTCATGCAGAAATGATCCCTGGTGAAGATGAAGGCAGCTATGAAGTACCTCAGAAAGCAAAAGTCATTTTCCATGGCAATCATCCTGGTCAGGATGGAGGGTTGTGTCTGAATCAGTCTCTCTCTTCTTAATGTATAGAACATGGACCAAACAAGTCCTGTGTGGAAGCTGTTCCCGGGTGCTTATGGTTGATATAACATTCTAACTAGAGAAAGTGTCCCATGAAAATCAGGACAGCCTCCACCTCATGATACTTTTTGAAGCAACTGTTAGGACAAAGTGGTTGCCAAGGCAGTGACATCATTCATATCCTGAAGGAAGTGATCTCACCTCACTTCCTTGGTGATGGAACTCTCTGAACTTGAAATCCAGGAAGCCAGGCACCAAGAGACAGTCCCTGTCCTAGTCCCAGTGGTCTGACATGTTTGGATTTACCAAGGACAGAGTCAGTCTTTCTTGGTACCTACAGATATGAGGATGGCCAAATGCCAGGAAACCTCTGAAGAGGGGCTTTTCCTGAGAAAGCAGGTAGTGTCTCACCGCTGGCTCTTGAGAACTTCACAGAGTTGGCCAAGCAGACATGATCTGAGACAGGAGAGGTCATTTTGGAAGAACATAGAATGGCCCACCAGTCAGAGGACACTCCAGGGAGTCACAGACCTACTAGGGGGAAGGAGGTGCCTTTTTGGGTGTGGGTGTGAGTTTGTGGTTTTGTCTCATGTTCTGAGAATAGGTAGGAAAGGCGGTTTGTTTGGTATGGAGTGGAATATTTCTATTAAGTCCTTTGACAAGGCGAGTGTTTCTATGTGTGTGTATCCCACTGAGTCCATTGTTGTAGACATTAGAAAAGACAATGCATCAATGGATGTGTCCTGTCTAGTAGAAAGCTTCCCAGCATTCATCCTGCCCAATTCATGAGTGGACTCTGGCTTGCCTTATGGATGGGCAACACCTACAAGCTTCCTAATTTCCTGTTTCCTTTCTCAATTATGGCCACTCTCCAGAATAGTATCGTGGTTTTGTGTCCAAGATTTGTACCTCCAAGATCTGTGACATGGCTATGTACTGGAGAGCTGAAAGAAATGGCTAGCATCTCAGAAATCTCAAATATCTGTTTACCAGGAAAGTCTCAGTGGAGAAACCCCTCTTTGTTCCTTTTGCTTACCTATTGTTCTGTTGAATGTCAGGAAGTTTTTTGCCTCAAGCCACCACTTTGTGAACCCTGAAGAAAACAGTTTTCAAATGGAAATGAATGAGAATCACCTGTGACTCTTTGCTTAATTGCTTAGGATTGGGATATGTCTGAATCAGCCTGTTGGCCCTGTGTGAGGCTGTGGCTTAGATTCTCAGCACCTGATGGATCTAAAGATAGATCCCATGCATACATCCAAAACCAAAATGGCAAAAAGATCAGATATTGTTGATGAACTCTCTTGCCTTCCTCTGGTAGGTTCCTGATATCCATCAAGTGAGAATAGGGATCCTTTGGGTCAAATGAGTTCTTCAAAGCCCTGCAGAGGCTAGGCCATAGGTGTTTGATTTTCATGACTCCAATTCACTTAAAGAATCTAAACCCCAAAGCTAGAAGGCCTCAAGTTGGAGAAGCCAAGCAATATTAAAGGCAGGCCTATTTGATCACTACTGGTTTACAGGAAGAGAGTCCAGGCCACCCTGACTTTAGGCAAATGAGGGGCAGGGAGCTTATTTTGGACACTGTCATGGGCTGCGTCCCTTATGGAAACCTCCAGCCAGAGAATATGATGAGTGTCTATATGGACGAAGATGAGGGCCATGTGAGAGTGTTTGGTTTTAATTGTGGATATTTGTCTGGCGGTTGGAAGAGATCTCTGGATCCACCTAGGCTTGCACTTTGGTGTGATTCCCCTTAGAGACTGAGTTCTTTTACTGATCTCAGAGAATTATTGCCAGGAATTTGTTGGAATTTTAGATGGCCATGCATGAGAGTTGCCCTTGGAAAGTGACATCTAGGCCCAAGTTGACTTTCCACAGAGCACAGGGAATCTCAGCCAGGATATCACATGATATTATTCTTAAAGACTTGGCAGCCATATTTGAGAGTCGAAACACACATGGACCATACATTGTAGACCTCAACGGGCCTGGCTTAATCTGACTTTTCGCCACTTTTGGAAGCCTTGCCTGTAAGAATTCTCCAGAGTTTTCATTTAAATGAGCTTCCTCACCATTTAATGGTTTCTGAGTGAATTAAAATTCACAGTGCCTCCAACTTCATCCTTGAAAATTGGCTATATCAATACCATGAAATTTTTGAAATTCCCATGACCGGGTAGCACTGGAGAATATTTGGATGTCCTGTTGCTGATCATGAGTATACAAGACAGTGCCTTGATTGACTGGGTTTTATGAAAGTGGTGTTTAACAGAGATGCCAGTAAGTTGGATCCTGCTGAGTAGTTGTACTAGAGAAGTGGTTGGCAGGTGTGTAATAAAACATCTGTGGTGGGGGCATTTGGATCTGCCATTGGCTTCCAAATAGATTGTGACTGACATTTTGCAGCCAGTAGACCCTTATATGTAAAAGCATATTGTTATATGGAGAGGTTTTAGGGCAATGATCAGAATCAGGTTGCTATGGTCAATGGGGCAAGCTATGTGGGATAGAAGCCTGGTTGGTGCATTCTCCTGACGAACCTGACCCACCACACTTGACAGAACTTACTTCAGCACTGTGTCCCATTTGAAATCCTTGTATTTCATGAAGCAAATACCAATCTCCCAGTGCAGCAGCAAGAAATACCACGAATAGTGGAGGATGACCAAATGGAATTACAGTCCACAAGGGGAGACACTTAGACCCCAGTGGCCACAGGTTACCTACAAATAGAAAATTCAGCACTGCTGCCTCATGTTCATTGGAAAATAAGAATCCATGTCATCCAGATCACATAGATGAAGACTCAGCTATGATGGTCTCACAACAAATGAAGCTAATGCTCCTGACAACAGCATATATTTCATTGCCCAACCTCAGAGGCAGTTTCTCCAGATGTTAGGCTGGCAGAACTTCATGTTTGTGGAGTTTTTACCCTGTCCCTTACTTTTGGAAACTCCTCTACCACCTGCAAATTTGTGAACTCCTGAGCATTTTTCATTACACATATGTATTCACAGATTTTCTAACTCTTCTCCTCTAATTGTGTCTTATGTGGGGCGAAGGTAATGTCAAGGCATTGTGCTGAATGAGGGTGGGAAGATTTTTGTGTAGCACATATTTGCATACACATTTGATACATTTTCCAATTTTCCATTCGAAATACTGAATCCCTGACACTAACACATACCCTACTAGACTTTGACTTTTAATCCTAATATGGTGGAGAAAAATAACCCAAACAGAATAGAAATACAAGAGGTTCACAGGAGGCATGGTGTATAGTTGGACTTGCCTTTCGTATGATAAATGGTAGGTGTTATAAATCTAGCGAATTTTAATTGAAATAGTTCTCCATGTGTTTTAAAAGTTAACAAACATGTGAATAACTGTCTCCCTTTCTCTGTAGCCTATTCATCACATGTATTTTTATATGCACATATAGAATTCTACCTGGTATCACTCGTACATTTTGTGAGGTGGCTGGCTTGGCAGATGCAAATTGTGAGAAGAGATCACTCCTACTAAATTCTGTTGGAACTGAAAATTCAACATATGAGTGAGCTTCTTATTTGAACAACATAAATCCATGTTCATTAAAATGAATATTTTTGGATCTGTGGATGATATATTACTTCGTGGTGAATTTCGATTGGCATACATAATGCTACTTTTTAATGTCTGTGTGTGTATGTGTATATATATATATATATGTATATATATATATATATATATATATATATATATATATATATATATTCACTCTCCAGATTTTTCAAAATATGAAGTATATTTTTCTTATTATACACTCCCTAAATTCACTCATATTCATGTATTTGGATTAATAATCAAGTTTTCACAAGAATATTCTCAGAATTATTCATCCACCAGAAATACATATTTGTTTCTTAGTACTGAAAACTAACTTTTGGGGGATCATATGATGGTGGTGAAGGGAGTGCATCACCCCCATGTACCGCGTCACTGTGCGGGAGAATGACGAGTTATAATGGCTAAAACCTATCTTGTTAGAAATTTCCAGCAAAATTGGGGTGCTCCAAAACCTAGTGGACATATTTCCATCTCACGAGGATCAGCTACGCGGGCTCAAACACGAGAGATTTGTCCGCATAGAGGGTCATGCTGCTTATTCAGGAAATCGGTCTGCGGCTAGAGTCTGCGGCGTGCACTGGGAAACGAAGAGATAGCAATGCAAATATACAGCAGTGTGGATTCTGTGGGCTCCTGACAGGTATGCAATCACTGTGCTAAGTGCTGAATTCTGGGTTTGAGACGGGAAAGGATGCGGTCCAATTCGGTTCTCCACACCGGTCAGACCACAGAGGAAGCCAGCGGCCACCATCTTGGAGAGCTGATGTCACCATCCCTGTTTTTGACTGATCGAAGCTCATTCAGCTATAGAACAGGTAATTTCAGCATGCCATTCACCTTTGTGTCGCAGACAAATTACTCAGGCTCAGTGCCAAAGAACCTGCAGAAACTCCGTCTTGGAGCCTGCTCCTATTAGAACATACACCAAGCCCAGAGCGGCCGAATTCCGCCTCTCGGAACTGATCTGGCCCAGGGCTAAAGAACCCGCGGAAACTGCTTCTCGTTCCGCGTCTTGCTGAATACTGTGGAGGTAAATATCAACCGAGCCTTCATAGGCAGTGGCAACAGGATTGAGACGCGGCTTGTGAGGGCCGGTCAGGACTCACCCATTGCTTTGGTCACCCAGAAAAGGGAACGAAATGCTGCCTTTCACATGGGATACCAACATGACAAATTACTGATGTCATCAGAAAGCAGCAGAGGAGATAACTTCATTGATACCAGCAGTGACAGAAACAGTTGGTCTCCTGGTGAAGAAAGTGAGTCACAAACACCCGGGTCTCTCTCACTTTGTCATCAAGCCAGAGGGGCAGAGCAGAGCAGCTGCCCGCACCTGGAACAGACCCAGTGACACACCTGCATGGTAGTCACGTCAACCCAATTGGAGTAGAGGCAGAACAGAGCCGCTGCCCGGGCCCAGAACAGGCCCATCGACCCACAGGTGTGGTAGTCACGTCACCCCAATTGGAGTAGTTGCAGAGCAGAGCCTTCTCCCGTGCCTAGTACAATCCCAGTGGGTCACCGGCATGGTAGTCACATTAACCCAATAGGAGTAGGGGCAGAGCAGAGCCTTCGCCCATGCCCAGAACAGGCCCAGCAACCTGCAGGCATGGTAGTCACGACACACCAATTGGAGTAGGGGCAGAGCAGAGCAACCACCCGCGCCCGCAAGGTAGCAGACCTGCACCTGACCAGAAGAAGAGGCCCAGCGGCCTGCTGGCGCGGCAGACACTTTACCCCATTTGGAGTAGGGGCAGAACAGATCTGTAGCCCGTGCTCACAAGGTATCCTGACCTGCGACCAACCGGCAGACCAGGCCCAGCGGCCCACCGGCTGGTAGTCACGTCACCCCAATTGGGGTAGGGGTAGAGCAGAGCCGTCGCCCACGCAAGCAAGGTAGGCAGACCTGCGACCGATCGGCAGAACACCGCAGGGGTCCACGGGCGTGGTAGACACGTCACACCAATTGGAGGAGGGGCAGAGGAGAGCAGCCTCCTGCGCCTGCATGGTAAGCAGACCTGCGACCGATCAGAATAACAGGCCTAGCGGCCCATCAGTGTGGTAGATATATCACCCCAATTGGTGGAACAGCACAGCCACCCCTGCCCCTGCAATGAAGACTTTTCAAATATACAAGAGCAATATAAATATATAGGGGGAAAATTTCAAAATCACAACAGTTTCACCAAGCAGAAAGAAACGCGAGCAGTATGAAAAGAAAAGGAAAAAAGAACCACAAGCAATGCAGGTCAACACAACTTTAGAAGAGGTAATAGCTGCAGCACATGGAATGTCAGATAAAGAACTCAGGATATACATTTTTCAGATGATCTGAAGTCTCAAGGAAGACATTAGACAGCAAAATCAGACAATGAAAGATCACTTCAACAATGAATTACATAAACAAAACCAAGAAGCAAAAGATCAACTATACAGGGAGATAGAGGTTGTAAAAAATAACAAACAGAAATCCTAGAAATGCAGGAAGCAATAAACCATCTTAAAAACTCAATTGAGAATACTACCATCAGAGTAGAACACTTAGAAGATAGAACATCAGACAATGAAGACAAAGTATTTCAACTTGAAAAGAACATAGACAGCTCAGCCAAACTGTTAAGAAACCATGAACAGAACATCCAAGAAATATGGGATAAAATAAAGAGACCAAACTTAAGAGTCATTGGGATACAGGAAGGTATAGAGGTCCAAACCAAAGGAATGAGCAATCTATTCAATAAAATAATATGAGAAAACTTCCCAGACTTGAAGAATGAGACAGACTCCCAAGTTCTAAAAGCCTACAGGACGCCGAATGTGAAAAATCATAAGAGATCCACACCTAGACACATTATAATGAAGATGCCCAACATACAGAATAAGGAGAGAATTTTAAAATCTACAAGAGAAAGGAAGCAGATTACATTTAGGGGTAAACCAATCAGGATTACAGCTGATCTTTCAACAAAGACTCTGAAAGCTAGAAGATCCTGGAATGACATTTTTCAATCACAGAAAGAAAATGGGTTCCAACCATGTACTGTGTATCCAGCAAAATTAAGCTTCAGGATGGAAGATGAAATTAAAACTTTCCACGATAAACAAAAGTTAAAAGAATTTGTAGCTAGAAAACCATCTCTTCAAAACATCCTTGGCAAAATATTACAGGAAGAGTAATTGTAAAATAATGAAAACCAACAGTGGGAGGTAGGACATTAAAGGGGGGAAATAATCAAAGAGGAAAACAATCCATGTTTAATAACATAAATAAACAAATATGGCTGGAAGAACAACCCTTATCTCAATAATAACCGTAAATGTTAATGGCTTAAACTCACCAATTAACAGACACAGGCCAGTAGAATGGATCACAAAACAAGACCCAATAATATGCTGCCTACCGGAGACGCATTTGATAAGAACAAGACATACATACACTGAAGGTGAAAGTTTGGAAAAAATCATATCACTCATATGGACTTCGGAAAAAAGCAGGAGTGTCCATACTCATATCAAATAAAATAGATTTCAAGCCAAAATTAATCAAAAGGGATAAAGAGGGACACTACATACTGTTCAAGAGAACCATACACCAGCAAGACATAACAATCATAAATATGTATGCCCCAAACAATGGTGCTGCTATGTTCATCAAACAAACTTTTCTCAAGTTCAAGAGTCTAATAGACCACCATACAATAATTATGGGAGACTTCAATACAGCTCTCTCACCACTGGACAGGTCTTCCAAACAAAAGTTGAAATAGGAAACTATAGAACTCAATAACACAATTAATAACCTAGACTTAATTGACATATATAGAATATACCACCCAACATCAAGCAGTTACATTTTTCCTCAGCAGCACATGGATCCTTCTCAAAAATAGATCATATATTATGTCACAGGGCAACTCTTAGACAAATTAAAGGAGTAGAGATAATACCATGCATCATATCTTATCATAATGGAATGAAACAAAAAATCAATGATAAAAGAAGGAAGGAAAAATCATGCATCATTTGGAGAATGAACAATAGGTTACTGAATGATCAATGGGTTATAGAAGACATCAAGGAGGAAAATAAAAATTCTTAGAGAAAAATGAAAACACAGACACAATATATCGGAATCTATGGGACACATTGAAAGCAGTTCTAAGAGGAAAATTCATTGCTTGGAGTTCATTCCTTAGAAAAAGAAAAAAACAACAAATAAATGATCTCATACTTCATCTCAAAATCTTAGAAAAACAAGAGCAAACAACAGCAAAAGAAGTAGAAGGAAAGAAATAATTAAAATCAGAGCAGAAATCAATGAAATCCAAACAAAAGAAACAATTGAAAAAATTGACAAAACTAAAAGTTGGTTCGTTGAAAAAATAAATAAAATGGACAGACCCCTAGCCATGCTAATGAAGAGGAGAGAGAACTGAAATTACTATCATATGGGATGAAAAAGGCAATATCACAACAGATATTTCAGAAATACAGAAGATAATCAGAAATTACTTTGAATCCTTATACTCCAAAATAATAGAAGATAGTGAAGGAATCAAAATATTTCTTAAGTCATATGATCTGACCAGAGTGAGTTAGGAGGATATAGACAACCTAAACATACCAATATCAATTGAGGAAATAAAAGAAACCATCCAAAGACTACCAACTAAGAAAATCCCAGGACCGTATGGGTGTACAGCAGACTTTTACAAAACCTTTAAATATGAACTAATACCAATACTTTTCAAGCTATTTCAGAAAATTGAAAAAGAGGGAGATCTTCCAAATTCATTCTACGAGGCCAATATCACTCTGATTCCTTCACCAGATAGACACTTCAAAGAAAGAAGACTAAAGACCGATATCTCTAATGAACCTAAATGCAAAAATCTTAAATTAAATTCTGGCGAATCAGATACAAAAACATATCAAAAAAATGTGGACCATGATCAAGTAGGATTCATCCCTGGGATGCAAGGAGGGTTCAATATACGAAAATCAATAAGTGTTATTCACCACATCAATAGACTTAAAAATAAAATCCATATTATCATCTAGATAGTTGCAGAAAAAGCATTCGACAAAGTACAGCATTCCTTTATGTTCAAAACTCTCGAAAAACTAGGAATAACAGGATCATTCCTCAATATTGTAAAAACAATCTATGCTAAACCGCAGGCTAGCGTCATTCTTAATGGAGAAAAATTAAAGACATTCCCTCCAAAATCTGGAACAAGACAGGGATGCCCGCTCTCACCACTTCTGTTCAATATAGTTCTCAAAAGACTGGCCAGAGCAATTAGACAGATGAAAGAAATTAAAGGCATATAAATAGGAAAAGAATAACTTAAATTATCACTATTGCAGATGACATGATTCTATACCTAGCAGACCCAAAAGGGTCTACAAAGAAACTAATAGAGCTAATAAATGAATTCAGCAAAGTGGCAGGATATAAAATCAACACGCATAAATCAAATGCATTCCTGTATATCAGCGACAAATCCTCTGAAATGGAAATGAGGACAACCACTCCATTCACAATATCCTAAAAAAAAAAATGGGAATCAACCTAACAAAAGAGGTGAAAGTCTTATACAATGAAAACTACAGAACCCTAAAGAGAGAAATAGAAGAAGATCTTAGAAGATGTAAAAATATACCCTGTTCATGGATAGGCAGAACTAACATCATCAAAATGGCGATATTACCAAAAGTTCTCTATAGGGTTAATCCAATGCCAATCAAAATCCCAAAGGCATTTCGTGTATAAATAGAGAAAGCAATCATGAAATTCATATGAAAAAATAAAAGACCCAGAATTGCAAAACAATTCTAAGCAGGAAGTGTGAATCAGGTGGTATAGCGATACCAGACTTCAAACTATACTACAGAGCAATAGTAACAAAAATAGCATGGTACTGGTACCGAAAAAGGCAGGTGGACCAATGGTACAGAATAGAGGACACAGAAACCAATCCACAAAACTACAACTATCTTATATTTGATAAAGGGGATAAAAGCATGCAATGGAGGAAGGATAGCATCTTCAACAAATGGTGTTGGGAAAACTGAAAATCCATATGTAACAAAATGAAACTGAATCCCTTTCTCTCGCCATGCACAAAAGTTAACTCAAAATGGATCAAGGAGCTTGATATCAAATCAGAGACACACTGTCTGATAGAAGAAAAATTTGGTTACGATGTACATACTGTGGGGTCGGGCTACAGATTCCTCAATAGGACACCCATAGTACAAGAGTTAATAACTAGAATCAACAAATGGGATTTACTCAACTAAAAAAGTTTTTTCTCAGCAAAAGAAACAATAAGAGAGGTAAATATGGAGCCTACATCCTGGGAAGAAATCTTTACTACTCACACTTCAGATAGAGCCCTAATATCCAGAGTATACAAAGAACTCAAAAAATTTGACAATAAGATAACAAATAACCCAATCAACAAATGGTCCAAGGACCTCAACAGACACTTCTCAGATGAGGACATACAATCAATCAACAAGTACATGAAAAAATGCTCACCATCTCCAGCAGTCAGAGAAATGCAAATCAAAACCACCCTAAGATACCATCTCACTCCAGTAAGATTGGCAGCCATTATAAAGTCAAACAACAAGAAGTGCTGGCAAGGATGTGGGAAAAGAGGTACACTTGTACATTGCTGGTGGGACTGCAAATTGGTGCAGCCAATTGGGAAAGCAGTATGGAGATTTCTTGGAAAGCTGGGAATGGAAGCACCATTTGACCCAGCTATTCCCCTTCTTGGTCTATTCACTAAAGACCTAAAAAGAGCATGCTACAGGGACACTGCTACATCGATGTACATAGCAGCACAATTCACAACAGCAAGACTGTGGAACCAACTTAGATGCCCTTCAATAGAATAATGGATAAAAAAAATGTGGCATTAATACACAATGGATTATTACTCTGCATTGAAAAATGAAAAAATCATAGAATTTGCAGGAAAATGGATGGCATTAGACTGGATTATGCTAAGTGAAGCTACACAATTCCTGTAAAACAAATGCCAAATGTCATCTTTGATATAAGGAGAGTAACTAAGAACAGATAGGGACAAAGAGCATGACAAGATGATTAACATTAAACAGGGATGAGAGGTGGAAGGGAGGGAGAAGGGAAATTGCATGGAATTGGAAGGAGACCCTCTGGGTTATACAAAATTACATACAAGAGGAATTGAGGGGAAAGGGAAAAATAATACAACGGGGAGAAATTTATTACAGTAGAGGGAGTAGAGAGAGAAGTGGGGAGGGGCAGGGAGGCTAGGGGGGATAGTACAGGATAGGAAAGTCAGCAGAATACAACAGACACTAGTATGGCAATATGTGAATCAATGGATGTGTAACTGATGTGATTCTGCAATCTGTATACAGGGTAAAAATGGGAGTTCATAACCCACTTGAATCAAAGTGTGAAATATGATATATCAAGAACTATGTAATGTTTTGAACAAACATAAATAAAAATTAAAAAAAAAACTATCTTTGGTGCATAATGCACACAATTCTAATATTTCTACAGTAACTGACCCAGTTTAACATCAATGCAAGTAGATTCCTATTGGACATGATGTGTATTTTGACATTCACTTTTATTCAACACTGATACATTACTATTTCATCAGTTTATGCACATAACAGGATATATATTTCATTCACAATTTAGAAAATTTATAGGCATTTGTTTCACTTTCAATCACTTCCTGCTTCAGAACACATGGATTCCTCCATATTTCTTGACTGGTCTTTTCATGAGACTTTTTTCCAAACATATTATTTTCGATTTCCATAATCACTTTTGAAACAAAACTCACACACACTTCATGATAAACAATAACCCTAAGATTACCATTAGATATATAACTGGTTGGAGTGAATGATTGTATGTCAATATATGATTTCCTATATATTTTCAGATATCAATTCAATCCATTATTTAAAGTGGAACCAGTTATAATATTTATTCACAGTATGGTCTATTCATGCATTATCTCTATATTCATAGACACATTGTACACCACTTTGTGCCCCCAATACTAATTTATATGTCTTCAAATATTGCTCCCAGTAATCGTGGAAGAAATACTCATGTCATATGATCTACATATACATTTGATCACAATATTTTTCTGGGCACAAAATGCAAAAATCACACTTATGATTGTACCAAATACTAAATGGAAAGTGAACATGGATTACTAAAACGATAAATGTCCTGGTTGCCTAATGCTTTCAAATGTCATTCCTATTGGTGACGACATATTTGTTTCTTCCTAAGATTATGTATTCAATCTCAACCCTATTGAAAATGTCTAATCCTATCACTCACTGTATAATTGCCTCATTTCGTAAGGTCTGTATTGATATTTTCCTTTCTACATATTTTCCCCAGTTAATCATTGTGACTGACTCTTCACATGTGCTGAAATTTACATTCACTCTATAACCAAAACACTATTGCTACAGAACTTTTGCTCCATGTCCTATACTCACTCTATTTCCTAAACCTACTGACTACCTTCCTAATCCCACCGACTATCTCAATTTGAGTGGATGTTCTCTTCTAAAATCAATCTTCCAAGGTGTAAGGTCCTATGCCATTGATTATCGATTTATCTGAGACATCTGTGCAGAACGTAATTATAAGCTAAGTATCCCAATCAAGGGCCTAATGCTCTTCTGGGCTTCAAATCTTACCTAGATTTCTGTTTCCATACTTATATTTCACCTCTATAATCTTATAAATATCGCAGGTTCCCAATACTATTAATCATCCTTCGCAATGATTCGTAACCCAAATCAAACATGTTATTAACCCTAACCATACACTCTTCCCTCAATCTAACTTTGCAGAAGAGCAGGGACAGAGTTCGTCTTACAATACAGGAATGTAGGGTATCTTCCTCCTGCTGAGAACCTCAAATGTCCATGCAGATTTGATCCCTGGAGAAGATGTAGGCATCTATGAAGGACCTGAGAGAGCAAATGTCATCTTCCATCGCAAACAACCTTTCCAGGATGAAGGGTTGTGTCTGAATAAGCCTCTCTCTTGTTAATGTACAGAAGATAGACCAAACCAGGCATGTGTGGAGAGCTGTTCCTGGGTGCCTATGGTTGATATACCATTCTAACTTGTAAAAGTGTCACAGGAAGTAAGGGCAGCCTCCATCTCATAGGACAAAGTGGTTGCAAGGCAATGACCTCAAAGAATTCCTGAAGGAAGTAATCTCACCTCACTTCCTTGGTGATGGAACTCTCTGAACTTGGAATCCGGGAAGCCAGGCACCCAGAGCCAGTCTCAGTCCCAGTCCCAGTGGTCTTATTTTTTGGATTTACCAAAGACAGAGTCAGTCTTTCTTGGTACCTACTGAGGTGAGGATGAACAAATGTCAGGAAAGCTCTGAAGAGGGGCCTTTCCTGAGACAGCAGGTAGTGGCTCACCGCTGGCTAGTGACAACTTCACAGATTTGGCCAACGAGACCATATCTGACACAGGACAGGCGATTTCATCAGAACATAGTTTGGCCCACCAGTCAGAAGACACTCCCAATAGTCACAGACCTACTTGGGCAAGGAGCTTCCTTTGTGTGTGTGGGTGTGGGTTTGAGATTTTGTCTCATGTTCTGAGAATAGGTAGGAAAGGCGGTTTGTTTGGTTTGGAGTGAACTGTTTCTGGTAAGTCGTTTGACAAGGCCAGTGTTTCTTTGTCTGTGTATCCCACTGTGTCCGTGGTTCTAGATATTAGAAAAGAGAATGAATCATTGGATGTGTCCTGTCTAGACTCAACTTGCCCAATTTATGAATGGACGGCGGCTTGACTTATGGGTGGACAACTCCAACAATCTTCCTAAGTTCCTGTTTTCTTCCTGAATTCTGGCCACTCTCCAGAATAGGCTCATGGTTTTTTGTCCAAAATATGTACCACCTCCAAGCTCTGTGACATGGCCATGTACTGGATAGCTGAAAGAAATGGGAGCATCTCAGAAAACTCAGATATTAGTTTGACCAGGAAATTCTAAGTGAAGAAACCCTGCTTTGGGCCTTTTGCTCACCAATTGTTCTGTTGCCCTGAATGTCAGGAAGGTCTTTGCCTCAGGCCACACCATTGTAGAGCCTAAAGAAACAGTTTTCAAATGGAAATGAAAGGGCATCACCTGTGGCTCTTTGCTTAATTGCTTTGGAAAGGGATGTGTCTGAATCAGCCTTTTGGCCCTGTGTGAGACTGTGGCTTAGATTCTCAACACCTGATGGATCTAAAGAAGGATCCCATGTGTGCATCCAAAACCAAAATGGACAAAAGAGCAGTCAGTGTGGATGAAGTCTCTCGCATTCCTCTGTAAGGTTCCTGTCATCCATCATGTGAGAATAGTGATAATTTGGTTCAAATGTGTTCCTCAAAACCCTGCAGAGGCTAGCCCATAAGTGCTTGGTTTTTCTCAAGACTCCAATTCACATAAAGAATCTAAAACACACAGTCAGTAGGCCTCAAATTGGAGAAGCAGTGCCATATTAATGGCAGACCTATTTGATCACTCTTGGTTCACTGGAAGGATGCCCTGGCCTCCCTTATTTTAGGCAAATGAGGGGCAAGGGAGGTTATATTGGACACTGTCTTGGGCTGCACCCCTCATGGAAACCTCCAGCCAGAGATTATGATGATTGTGTAAATGGAAGAAGATGAGTGCCATGTGGAAGTGTTTTGGATTTAACTGTGGATATTTGTGTGACACTTGGAAGACATAACAAGGTCTACCTGGGCTTGAACTCTGGTGTGATTCCCCTTATAGACTGACTTCAGGAACTGATCTCAGAGAAGTATTGCCATGTATTGTGTTGTGATTTAAGAGACGATGTATGAGAGTCACCCTTGGAAACTGAGATCTAGCCCCAGAGTGGCTTTCCACAGAGCACTGGGAATTTCAGCCAAGATAACACATGATTTCATTCGAAAGACTTGGCAGCCATAGTTGAGAGTGAAAACACACATGGACCTCATATTGTAGACCTTAATGGGCCTGGCTTAATGTGACCTTTTGGCCATTCTTTGGGAAGCCTTGCCTGTGAGGGTTCTCCAGAGCTTTCATTGAAATAATCTTGCTCACCATTTACTGGTTCCTGAATAAATTGAAACCCACAGTGCCTCCAACTTCATCCTTGAAAAATGTATAAATAAATACCATGAGATTTTTGAAATTCCCATGACCAGGTGGCACTGGAGAATCTTTGGATGTCCTGTTGCTGATCATGGATGTACCAGACAGTGCCTTGCTTGACTGGGTTTTATGAAAATTGTGTAGAACAGAGGTGCCAGAAAGTTTCAGCCTGCTGAGAAGTGGGCCTAGAGCTGTGGTGGGCAGGAGTGTGATAAAACATCTGTGTTGGAGCAATGTGGATCTTCCATTGATTTCCAAATGGCTTGTGGATTACATGAAGCAGCCAGCAGACCCTTGTAATTAAAGGCATCTTGTTATATGGAGAGGACTCAGGGCAATGTTCAGAATCAGGTTGCTATGGACAAGGATGCAATGTGGCAAGCTTTGAGGGATAGAAGCGTGGTTGGTGCGTTCTTCTGCAGACTCTGAACCACCACACATGACAGAACTCCCTCCAGCACTGTGTCTCAGTTGAACTCCTTGAATTTCATGAAGCAAATACCAAACTCCCAGTTCAGCAGCAAAAACCCCACAAAAAGTGGAGGAGGACCAAATGGCTTCACAGTCCAACGGGGAGACACTTAGCCCCCAGAGGCCACAGTTTACCTAAAAAGAAGAAAATCAACAGTGCTACCTCATGTTCATTGGAAAATAAGATACCATGTCCTCCACGTCACATAGAGGCAGACCCAGTTTGATGGTCTCACTACAAAGGAAGCCAATTCTCCTGACAACAACATATTTTTCACGTTCCCAAACTCAGAGGCAGTTGCTCTAAAAGTTTTTAGGCCAGCAGAGCTCCATGTTTGTGGAGTGTTTACCCTGTCCCTTACTTTTGGAAACTCCTCTACAACCTCCAAGGTTGTGAACTCCTGAGCATTTTCCATTCCAGATATGTATTCACTGATTTTCTATCTATTCTCCTCTAACTGTGTCTTACTTGGGGTGAAGGTAATTTCAAGGCATTGTTCTGGATGAGAGTGGGAGGATATTTGTGCAGCATATATTTGCATACAAATTGGATTCAATTTCCAATTTTCCTTTTGAAATACTGAATCCCTGACACTAACCCATACATACTAGACTCAGACAACTCATCCTAATATGATAGAGAAAAATAACACAAACCTATAGAAATACAAGCAGTTCATTGGAGGCATGTTGTATTGTTGGACTTGCATTTTGCATTATACAAGGTAGGAGTTATAAATCTAGTCAATGTTTAATAGAAAAAGATCTCCATGTGTTTTTAAAGTTAACAAATATGAGAATTCATGTTTCCCTTTCTCTTTAGCCTATTCACACTTGTATATTTATATGCATATATAGAATCCTACCAGGTATCACACGTACATCTTTATGAGGTGGCTGACTTGGCAGATACAAATTGTGAGAAGAGATCACTCCTCCTAAATGCTGTTGGAACTGAAAATTCAACCTATAGGGAGCGTCCTAGTAGAACAACATTATACGTAAACTCATGTTCAGTAAAATAAATATTTTTGCATCTGTGGATGATATATATTTACTGATGAATTTCGATTGGCATTTATATTGCTACTTTTTAAAGTCTGTGAGTGTTTTGTGTGTGTGTGTGTGTGTGTGTGTGTGTACACTCTCCAGATTTTTCAAAATATGAAATATATGTGTCTAATATATACTCTCTAAATTCATTTATGTTCATGTATGTGGATTTTTAATCAACTTTTCACAAGATTATTCTCAGAAATATTCATCCACCTGAAATACATATTTGTTTCCTAGTACTGAAAACTAACTTCAGGGAATGATGCATACAATTCCTAATTATTCTACAGTAACTGACCCAGTCTAACATCAATGCAAGTAGATTCCAATGGGACATGATATGTAATTCTTTATTCATTTGTATTCGACACTTTTACATTATTATTTCTTCAGTTTTTGCACATCATAGGATATACATTTCATCCACAAGTTCACAAATTTGTAGGCATTTGTTTCAAATTTAATCACTTTTTGCTTCAGAACACATGTATTGTCAGGGTTTCTTTATTGGTATTTTCATGAGTCTTCTTTCCAAACACATTATTTCCATAGTCACTTTTGAAGCAAAACTCACACACTCTTCATGATAAACCAAAACACGAATATTACCATTAGATGTATAACTGCTTGGAATGAATGATTGTATATCAATATACGATTTCCTGTGATTTTTCAGATATTAGATCAATTCATGTTTTAAAGTTGAAAAAAGTTATATTATTCATTCACATTACGGTCTATTCATTCTTTATCTCTATATTCATAGACACAGGGTACACCTCTTTGTACCCCCGATTCTAATTTTACATCTTCAATATATTGCTTTCAGAAATGGTGGAAGACATACTCATGTCACCTGATGTACATATACATTTTATCAAAGTAATATTCTGGACAAAAAAAATGTAAAGGTCACATTTATGATTGTACCAAAGCCTAAATGTAAAGTGTACATGAATTACTAAAAACATCCATGTCCAGGTTGCCTAATGCTGTCAATTGTCAATCCTATTGGTGACTACATATTTGTTTCTTCCTAATTTATATATTCAAACTCAACCCTGTTGGAAATGTCTAATCCTATCACTCACTTTATACTTTGCCTGATTTCATAATGTTTCTATTGATATCTGCTTTTCAACAAATTTTCCCAAGTTGATCCTAGTGACTGACACTTCATATGTGCTGACATTTACATTCACTCTATAATCAAAACCCTATTGCTAAAGAACTTTTGGTCCAAATCCTATACTCACTCTTCATTCTAAACCTACCGACTATCTTCCTAATCCTACCGACTATCCCTTTTTGACTGGATGTTCTCTTCTACATTCAATAAAATGTCCTATGCCGTTGTATATCGAATTATCTGAGACAATTTTGCAGAGCATAATTCAAAGCTAAGTATCCCAATCAAGGTCCCAATGTCCTTCTGGGCTTCAAATCATACCTAGATTTCTGTTTTCATACTTATATTTCACCTCTATATTCTTGTAAATATCGCAGGTTCCCAATAGCATTATTCATCGCACAGAATGATTCGTAACCCAAATCAAACCTGTTATTAACCCTAAACATACTCTGTTCCCTCAATCTCATTTTACAGAAGAGCAGGGACAGAGTGGTTTTTACAAAACAGGAAACTTGGGGACCTTCCACCTGCTGAGAACTTCAAAGGTCCATGCAGAAATGATACCTGGAGAAGTTGTAGGCAGGTATGAAGGACCTGAGAGAGCAAAAGTCATCTTCCATGGCAAACAACCTGGTCAGGATGAAGGGATATGTATGAATCAGCCTCTCTCTTCTTATTGTAGAAAAGATGGACCAAACCAGGCCTGTGTGGAGAGCTGTTCCTGGGTGCCAATGGTTGATATACCATACTACCTTGTGAAAGTGTCACAGGAAGTAGGGGAAGTCTCCATCTCATGGGACCTTTGGAAGCAAGTGTTAGGACAAAGTCGTTGCCAAGGCAGTGACCTCATTCAGTTAGAAAGAAAGTGACATACCTCATTTCCTTGGTGATGGAACTGTCTGAACTTGGTATCCAAAAAGCCAGGCACCAAGAGGCAGTCCCAGTCCCAGTCCCAGTGGGCTCACTTGTTTGGATTTACCAAGGACAGAGTCAGTTTTCTTAGTACCTAATGATGTGAGGATGGCCAAATGCCAGGAAAGCTCTGAAGATGGACCTTTCCTGAGAAAGCAGATAGTGGTTCACCACTGGCTCCTGACAACTGCACAGAGTTGGCCAAGGAAACCAGATCTGAGAGAAGACAGACCATTTCAGAGGAACATAGTATGGCCCACCAGTCAGAGGACACTCTGGATAGTCACAGACCTACTTGGGTGAAGGAGGTGCCTTTGTGGGCGTGTGTGTGGGTTTATTGTTTTGTCTCATGTTCTGAGAATAGATGGGAAAGGCGGTTTGGTTTGGAGTGGACAGTTTCTAGTAAGTTGTTTCACAAGGTGAGTGTTTCTATGTCTGTGTATCCCACTGTGTCCATTGTTGTAGACATTGGAAAAGAGAATGCATTAATGGATGTGTCCTGTCAAGTGTAAATCTTCCCATATTTCAACCTGCCCAATATATGAATGGAGTGCAGCTTGTCTTGTCGATGTGCAACACCTGCTATCTTTCTAAGTTGCTGTTTTCTTCCTGAATTCTGGCCACTCTCTAGAATAGGCTCATGGATTTGTGTTCAAAATATGTACCACCTCCAACTCTGTGACATGGCCATGTACTGGATAGCTGAAGAGAATTGCGAGCATCTCAGAAAACTCAGATATCAGTGTGACCAGGAAAGTCTCAGTGGAGAAACCCTGCTTTGGGCCTTTTGCTTACTTATTGTTGTTTTTCACTGAATGTCAGGAAATTCTTTGCCTCAATCCACCCCTTTGTGAATCCTGAAGTAAACAGTTTTCAAATGGAAATTAATGGCATCACCTGTGGATCTTTGCTTATTTGCTTTGGGAAGGGATGTGTCTGAATTAGTCTCTTGGCCATGTGTGTGGCTTTGAGTTAGATTCTCAGCACCTGATGCATCTAAAGAATGATCCCATGTGTGCATCCAAAACCATAATGGCAAAAAAATCATTCATTATGGATGAAGTCTCTTGCCTTCCTCTGTTAGGTTCCTGAACTCCATCAAGTGAGAATAGGGATTCTTTGGGTCAAATGAGTTCTTCAATTCCCTGCAGAGGTGCTTGGGTTTTCGAGTAACTCCAAATCACATAAGAAATTGATACCTGAAATCAGTAGGCCTCAAATTGGAGAAACACAGAAGTATTAATGGCAGGCTTATTTGATCACTCCTGGTTCACAGAAACGGTGTCCAGGCCACCCTGACTTTAGGCAAATGAGGAAAAAGCGAGCTGATTTTGGACACTGTCTTGGCTTTTCTCATGACTCCAATTCACATAAAGAATCTAGACCCCACAGACAGAGAGCCTCAAATTGGATAAGCGGAGCAGTATTAAGGGCAGGCCTATTTGATCACTCCAGGTTCACAGGAAGGGTGCCCAGGCCACGCTGAAGTTAGGCAAAAGAGGTGCAAGAAGCTTATTTTGGACATTTTCTTGGGCTGCACAACTCATGGAAAACTCCAGGAAGAGGTTATGATTAGTGTCTATATGGAAGAAGAATAGGGCCATGAGGGAGTATTCTGGTTTTAATTGTTTTCATTTGAGTAGCGGTTGGAACAGTTGTCTGGGTCCACCTGGACTTGAACTCTGGTGTGATTCTCCTTATAGACTGAGTTCTGGAACTGACCTGAGAGAAGTATTGCCATGAATTGTGTTGGGATTTTAGGAGGCCAGGCATGAAGTTGCCATTGGAACCTGAGATCTAGGCACAGGTTGGCTTTCCACAGAACACTGCGAATCTCAGCCAGGATATTATATGATTTTATTCTGAAAGACTTGGCATGCATTATAGAGATTCAAAACCCACATGGACCTCGCTTTATAGACCTCAATTGGCCTCGCTTCATGTGACTTTTTGGCCACTCATTGGGTAGCCTTGCATGTGAGAGTACTCCAGAGCTTTGCCTGAAATTAGTTTCCTAACCCTTTAAGGGTTCCTGAATGAATTGAAACCCACAGTGCCTCCAAATTCATCCATGAAAAATTGCTAGATAATTTCCATGAAATTTTTAAAATTCCCATGACCAGATGTCACTGGAGAACCTTTGATGTCCTGTTGATGATCATGAATATACCAGACAGGGCCTTGATTGACTGGGTTTCATGAAAATGGTGTAGAACAGAGATGCTAGTAAGTAGGAGCCTGGTGAGTAGTGGGCCTAGAGAAGTGTTATGCAAGTGAGTGATAAAACATCTGTGGTGGGGCCATGTGGATCTTCCATTGGCTTCCAAATGGCTTGAGACTGACATGTTGCAGCCATCAGACCCATATACGTAAAGGCATATTTTTATATGGAGAGGTTTTAGGGCAATGTTCAGAATCATGTTGCTTTGTCAAGGGGGCAAGCTACGTGGGATACAACCCTGGTTGGTGCATTCTCCAGGAGACCATGCCCACCACAGCTGACAGAACTCCCTTCAGCACTGTCTTCCATTTAAACTCATTGTATTTCATGAAGCAAATACCAAACTCCCAGTGCAGCAGCAAAAAACACGACGATAATTGGAGGATGACCAAGTTGTGTCACAGTCCACACGGGCAGACACTTAGCCCTCAGTGGCCACAGTTTACCTACAAAGAGAGAATTCAGCACTGCTGCCTCATTTTTATTGGAAAATAAATAACCATGTCCTCCAGGTCACATAGAAGCAGATCGAGCTTTGATTGTCTCACTACAAATAAAGCTAAAGCTAATGAAAACAACATATATTTTAAGTGCCCAACCTCAAAGGCAGGTTCTCAAAAAGTCTTTAGGCCAGCAGAGCTCCATGTTTGTGGAGTGTTTACCCTGTCCCTTACTTTTGGAAACTCCTCTACCGCCTCCAAAGATGTGAAATCTGGAGCATTTTCCATTCCTGATAGGTATTCACAGATTTTCTAACTCTTCTCCTCTAATTGTGTCTTACTTGGGGCGAAGGTAATGTCAAGGCATTGTTCTGGAGGAGAGTGGGAAGAATTTTCTGTAGCATATATTTGCATACACATTGGATTCAGTTTTCTATTTTCCATTCAAAATACTGAATCCCTGACTCTAACCCATACCCGACCAGACTCTGACTACTAATTCTAATATGATGGAGAAAACTAACCCAAACAGAATAGAAATACAAGCAGTTCAGAGTAGGCATGGTGTATTGTTGGAGTTGCCTTTTGCATTATACAGAGTTGGAGTTATGAATCTAGTCGATTTGTTGTTGAAATAGTTGTCCATGTATTTTTAAGGTTAACAAATATGTGAATTCCTGTCTCCCTTTCTCTGTATTCTTATATGCACATATAGATTCCTACCTGGTACCACACGTACATTCTTGTGAGGTGGCTGACTTGGCAGATACAAATTGTTAGAAGAGATCACTCCTACTAAACTTGTTGGAATTGGATATTCAACCTATGGGGGAGCTTATGAACAGCATTATACATAAATCCATGTTCAGTAAAATTAATATTTTTAGACCTCTGGATGATGTATATTTTATAATGAATTTTGATTGACATATATATTGCTACTTTTTTGTCTGTGTGTGTGTTTTGTATATATATATATATATATATATATATATATATATATATATATATATATATACTCTCCAGATTTTTCAAAATATGAAATATATGTGTCTTATATACACTCCCTAAATTCATTCATGTTTATGTATGTGGATTTATAATCAACTATTCACAAGATTATTCTGAGGAATATTCATCCACCTGAAATTTGCCTAATGATCTCAAATGTCAATCCTATTTGTGACTACATATTTGTTTCTTCCTAAGATTATATATGTAAACTCAACCCTGTTCAAAATATCTAATCCTATCACTCACTTTATACTTTGCCTGTTTTCGTAATGTCTCTATTGATATCTGCTTTCCTACATATTTTCCCCAGTTCATCATTGTGACTGACTCTTCACCTGTGCTGACATTTACATTCACTCTCTAATCGAAACCCTATTGCTAAAGAACTTTTTTTCCAATTCCTATACTCACCCTTCTTCCTAAAAGTACTGACTATCTTCCTAATGCTATAGACTATCCCTTTTTGACTGGATGTTCTCTTCTACATTCAATCATCCAAGTAAATGTGGGGTGAGCTTCAGAGGAGGAGACAACCAACAGACTATCTCATGCAACATCAAAGGGTTTTTTGGGTGTCCAGCATGCTGGGGCTCAGAGATCACTTGAATCGAGCAGATAGCCCTGAGAATAGCTTAAGTAGAGCTTATATACTTTCCCTGGAGAGGGCAGGGAGGGAATTTTATTGATGGGTCAGGGCGAGTGGGTGGTTTGCGTGCAACTGGGTGAGGGAGTACATTCTGCAGTTGCGCAGTTGGGGACAGAACATTCTGGGAACAAGATTTGGAAGCATTTCTCAAATTTCAACAGTGTTTTGTTAAGCATACAGAAAAACAAGAAGTGACAAGTACCTATTTTATTAACCTTTAATTCCCCACTTCTTCTTCTGGCTACTTTTAATCATAAAAATGATCATTGGAGGGTGTCACATTCTATGTCTGCTAGTGGGGTATTACCATAAGTTTAACTCGTCCAATTTGAGCCTGGAGAAAAGAAATTACACGGTTGAGCAAACAGGGTTTTATAGTTAGCAATAATATGAGGATTATTATTGGACCTGCCAGGTTGATAAAAACGTAGTTAACCAGGAGGAGTGTGTGAACCAAGACTCAAGCCACCCTTTTTGGGCCTCTCTCTCTTGTTGATGCTCTTCAAGGTGTCTTTTAAATTTACTCATATATTTTATTACAACTCCAGTATGGTCAGCATAAAAACAACATTCTTCCCTCAATGCATCACAAAGGCCCCCTTCTCTAATAAAGAGGAGGTCCAACCCTCAACTGTTCTGTAAAACAACTTCAGAGAGAGAGGTTAAAGATTCATGAAAAGCTCTGATGGGGGTTTCTAATATCTTAGTTTTGCTCTATTGCTGCTTCTAATTGGGTCATTTGTTGTGTCCCATGGACAATGGCTGTGGCTCTTGTGCCCACCCGTGCAGCAACTCCTATTCATAATAGGATGGCTAAAGTGAGCGATACATGTTCCCAGTGGAACCGGTTGTATGCCCCCCCCATTTGATCTTCAAACGAACCTGCATCATGATAGAGCACTCTGGGAAACATCTGCACCATTTCAAAATTAATCCCATCTGTTGACCATTTCGTGAAAACATAAACAATGTTTAAGTATATAGAATTATGCTGTTGTAGGGACAGACAAGGCAAGGCAACTAAGATAGCACTGAAGACAGGGAAACAGTCCTATTTTGTTGCAACCGGATTCAGAGGGCATTGCTTCTGTTGTAATCAATTAATCCCCTGAAACTCAAGTTTAGGTAGTTTCAGAATTTTGTACCCAGCATATAAGGATGGGGCTCAGAAGTTTACAGTCTGCAGAAGTTCAAAAAAGCAGTATTTGTTTCTGATTTTTCCTCTGTTCTGGGCAAGTTAAATTTTCAAGGACACATGGGAGGGGGAGAGCTTTTTATTCCCTTTCTTATTTTCCCCCTGCCAGCTGTTACAACGGAGCCCATTTGGTAATTTCTTTATCTTAGAAATGTAGCCATTTCTGTGAAGCCCCAGCTGAAGGCCAGAGGCCTTGTTCACATATTTTGTGAAAAACAAGTTAGGGGTTGTCTAGCTTAGAAGTACTGAGTTTTATAGCCAGTGGCCAAGTAGAACAGGGCAATACAAAAAGAGAAAGTTTATCTACATTGAACTCTTTATAGAAACTCTATGCTGAAAGTTCTAAATTCAGCCATGGTGAAGACTTCTGGAGAAGGACATTTAAGACTTTTCTGTGGGCCTGGTACAGAGGGGGAATACGGGGAAGGTGGGGCTGAGAGAAGCTCTGAGGATCTGAGAATGAGGAAAAAGAGAGATGTAAAAGAAAAATTGGAAAGGGGTTTGGGAATTTCCTAGCAACAAAACTTCAGCAGTAGAACAGGTAGAGCAGAGCAGAAAACGGGAGTGAGTATCCCAAAATTCTGTGAGGGACTTTAAATTTTAGTAACCTGTTTTCAGTGATGACAAAGCAACTTTAATGGCCATTTATATTACATCTTGGATAAGGGTCTGAGAGCTCTCTTCAGCTCGTTTGTGCTTTGGGTTAGCTGGAAAGAGGACCTGGTGGGACCCGGTGAGGGCACTGACAGGAGAAGAGAGGAATGAGTCGGTGGAGGGGTACCTCAGTACCTGCTACCTCACTAGTGGGCAATTGTCTGAGAACTGGTGGAGGTTTGGGTTTCTGATCTAGTAATTGGATGGGAGAAATCAGGTTGCTGAGGTGGGAGTGACAGCAGAGAGTCTGGAGCAGAAGGCTGAGGATAAAAATCTATTGGAGAAGCATAGTTCAGGATGTGAGTGAAGGAGGGAAAAGGCTTCCACATAGGGGAATCTCCTTTCACCCTTTTGAGCACTTGCAGAAGTTAAAAAGGTCACGCAAAATTTGAGGATCTAGAGACCCCTCTGGGGGCCATCCTTTTTCTGTTTTCTACTTGGTAATATGGCCAATGCTGTGTACTGAATTTGATGAAGAATTGGGGTTCCATCAGGCAGCCCCTGTATGATCACATCTCCATGAAATACAGAAGAAGTCGGCTTTTCCCCCACACAGCCGTTACTGTTTGTGGCTTTGATAGTTTGCCGGGCAAACATAGTAATCTAGGCTAGCCAACCGCATCTGGCTCGCGTGTCCCTACATCCATAATGTTTGTTTCCATTATCTATGGTACGGAAGGAATTTAATGGTATTTTAGTGGGATTTTCTTCATCAGGGATATCCCAATAAAAAAGACCTATGGCCAGCTGACAAATGTCTGGGTGGAGAGATGGCCACCAGGTCCCTAAGGGGGCTGTATGCAAGATAGATTATACTCTTTTCCAGTAGGATTTGTGATCAGCCATCGCTGCTTAACAGGCTGATGAGGGTTAGGACTACTTGTGGCCAAGGGGAGAGTATATAACCTTATCCACATGGCGAATACACAATTTGAAACTGTTACCAGTCTTTTCCAGTTTCCAGAAAGATTCTGGACAAGGAGCAGGCTTGAGATGAGAGGCATGGATCCAGGAAGTGATTCTGTATACCTTTACCACTGTAGGTGTTATAAGTAGCACCTGGTATGGTCCTTTTCAGCAGGGTTCCAGGGATGACACCTGATGTCATCTTACATACATGAAGTCTCTTATTTGATATGGATGTGGAATCCCCTGGTACACAGTTTGGTAGGCAGTGGCCAGCTATTTTCACAGGTATCACTGAGTTCTTTCAAGAGCTTTAAGTCTGTCAACCAAGAGGGTGTGAAATGGATCCTTAGGTCTTACAGTTGGGCTTAGGACCCTTACTGGACGAGGGCCACCATAGAGAATTTCTCAGGGGGTAAGGCTACTCAAAGAAACAGAAGGATTTTTTCTTGCATGAAACATTGCATAAGTCAGGAGCATAGTCCAATCTTTTATGCTGGTCTCTAAGCTTAATTTCGTTAAGGTCTCTTTAATTGTTCTATTCATTCTTTCTACTTGTCCTGAACTCTGGGGTCTATAAGCACAATATAACTTCCAATTAATCCCCAGGTTCCTGGCTAACCCCTGACTTACCTGGGCCATGAACATCGGTCCATTATCAGATCCTATTACCGGCTTAGCTTCCTCCAATGGTAGAGAGGCTTAGTCAGAAGCAGGGGAATCACTTAGAATGTGTTGTGTGTTAGGGGACGAGGGCAGTGGATAAGGAGGGGAAGAAGAGTCCAGTAGAGTCAAATCTTGTGACTCAGGGAGAACAGAGGGTGGAGGAGGTGGAAGAGGTGAGAGTTTGAGAGATCATGGGGGAAGGAGTATGAGCAGAGGCATGGGCAAGGAAAGGCTTCACCCATGGAGGAGGAGATTTGCAGAGGTCGGCAAAGTTAAGATATATGGCTGTTGATCAGGATGGCTATGTGGCCCTGGCTGAAAGACAATATCTCTGACTTTTTAAATTAGTGGGAAGTAGAAAGATATTTCTAGGGGCCATAAGACTCCAAAATGGGCCATTCTGAGGCACAGAGAGTCTGCCAGGTCTAGCGTTTTACTAAAAAAAGAAAGATACTGAGCCCTTAAGCGGACTTTGGTTCAGTGATCAAGGGTCAGGGACAGAGGCATTGAAGTGCTCTGTCCCATAATGAAAGGTACACAAACAGTAAAAGCAAAGTCACATGACACAGATAAGACAAGACCATGAAGACAGGCAATGGACGTCCAACACTGAGACCAGGAATGCGTAGCCGGCAAAACCCGATAGGATGGCAATACCTAATCTAAAACAAAATATCACTGAGTCGATGAAGCAATTGTTCCTTGATTCTCCGAGTCCTCTGTGGGGTCCCCCAGGGAGGTGCCCTATGTCTCTGTGACACGTCTCTCAGCCACCGTCGGAGAGACCCCAGGCTCTTCATCGCCAGCAATTTTGCCAAGCCCTAACATGACACCTGAAACCAGAAAGAGGCGCCTTACTTGCTCCGAGAGGAGCCCATTGGGGGTCTCTCATCCGCCACTGCCAGAACTCGGTGGAACCTCAATATGTAAAGGTCAGGCGAGTGTCGGAGGAAGAGACTACCAAGAGACTGTCTCATGCAACAGCAAAGGGTTTTTTGGGGGTCCAGCTTGCTGGGGCTCACAGCTAACTTAAATAGATCAGAGAGCTCTGAGAACAGCTTATGCAGAGCTTACATACATTTCTTGGAGAGGGAAGGGAGGGAAGTTTACTGATGTGTAAGGGTGAGTGGGCGGTTCGCGTGACACCGAGTGAGGCAGTACATTCTGCAGTTTGGCAGTTGGGAACAGTACATTCTAGAACAAGATTAGCAAACATTTCTCAAGATTTCAACAGTGTTTTGTTAAGCATACAGAAAAACAGGAAATTACAAGTACCTATTTTATTAACCTTTCACTACCGACTATCCCTTTTTGACTGGATGTTCCTTCTACATTAATTCATGCAAGGTACAAGGACTTATGCCATTGTATATCGATTTATCTGAGACATCTCTGCAGAACATAATTCAATGCTGCGTATCCCAATCAAGGGCCCAATGCCCTTCTGGCCTTCAAATCATACTTAGATTTCTTTTTTCATTCATATATTACACCTATATATTCTTATACACATAGCAAGTTCCCAATACCATTATTCATCTAGCACAATGATTTCTAACCCAAATCAAACATGTTTTTAACCATAATCATACACTGTTCCCTCAATCTAACTTTATAGAAGAGCAGGGAAAGAGTTGATTTTACAATAAAGAAATGTAGGGAAACTTCCACCTGCTGAGAACCTCAAAGGCCCATGCAGAAATGATCCCTGGAGAAGATGTAGGCAGCTATGAAGGACCTGAGAGAGCAAAAGTCATCTTCCATGGCAAACAATCCGGTCAGGATAAAAGGTTGTGTCTGAATGAGATTCTCTTCTTAATGTAGAGAACATGGACCAAAACAGGCCTGTGTGGAGATCTATTCCTGGGTGCCTATGGTTGATATACCATTCTAACTTGTGAAAGTGTCACAGGAAGTAGGGGCAGCCTCAATCTCATGGGACCCTTGGAAGCAACAGTTAAGACAAAGTGGTTGCCAAGACAGGGACCTCATTCAGTTCAGGAAGGAAATGACCTCACCTCACTTCCTTGGTGATGGAACTTTCTGAACTTTGGATCCAGGAAGCCAGGCACACAGAGCCAGTCCCAGTCCCCATCCCTGTGGTCTCACTTATTTTAATTTACCAAGGACAGTCAGTCTTTCTTGGTACCTTCAGACGTGAGAAGAACAAATGCCAGGAAAGCTCGGAAGCGTTGCTTTTCTTGAGAAAGCAGTTAGTGGCTCACCGTTGGCTCCTGAGAAGTTCACAGAGTTTGCCAAGGAGACCAGATCTGAGACAGGACAGGCTATTTTGGGGGAACATATTATGGCCTACAAGTCAGAGGACACTCCGGATAGTCAAAGACCTACTTGGGGGAAGAAGGTGCCTTTGTGGGTGTGGTTGTGGGTTTGTGGTTTTGTCTCATTTTCTGAGAATAGGTAGGAAAGTCAGTTTGTTTCGTTGGAAGTGGACTGTTTCTAGTAAGTCGTTTAACATGGCGAGTGTTTCTCTGTCTGTGTATCTCACTGTGTCCGTGGTTGTAGACATTAGAAAAGAGAATTCATGAATGGATGTGTCTTGTCTAGTAGAAAGCTTCTCAGCATTCATATTGCCCCATTTATGAATGGACTGTAGCTTGCCTTATTGATGTGCAACACCTGCTATCTTCCTAAGTTCCTGTTTTCTTCCTGAATTCCGGCCAATCTCAAGAATAGGACTATGGTTTTGTGTCCAAGATATTTACCACCTCAAAGCTCTGTGACATAACAATGTACTGGATAGCTGTAGGGAATGGGGAGCATCTCAGTAAACTCAGATATCAGTGTGACCAGGAAAGTCTCAGTGGAGAAACCCTGCTTTGGGCCTTTTGCTTACCAATTGTTCTGTTGCCCTGAATGTCAGGAAGGTCTTTGCCTCTGGCCACCCCTTTTTGAAGCCTGAAGAAAACAGTTTTCAAATGGAAATGATTGGGCATACCTGTGGCTCTTTTCTTAAGTGCTTTGAAAAGGGATGTGTCTGAATCAGCCCCCTGGCCCTGTGTGTGGCTGTGACTTAGATTCTCAGCACCTGATGGATCTAAAGAAAGTTCCCATGTTTGCATCCAAATGAAAAATGGCCAAAAGAGCAGTCATTGGGATGAAGTCTCTTGACTTCCTCTGTAAGGTTCCTGAACTCCATCAAGTGAAAATAGGGATCCTTTGGGTCAAATGAGTTCTTCAAAACCTGCAGAGGCTAGCCCATAGGTGTTTGGTTTTATCATGACTAAAATTCACATAAAGAATCTAAACCCCACAGTCAGTAGGCCTCAAATTGGAGAATTGGAGCGGTATTAATGGCAGGCCTATTTGATCACTCCTGGTTCACAGGATGGGTGTCCAGGCCACCATGACTTTAGGCAAATGAGGGTCAAAGGAGCTTATTTTGGACACTGTCTTGGTCTGCGCCCCTCATTTAAACATCCAGCCAAATTATGATGAGTGTCAATATGGAAGAAGATGAGGGCCATATGGGAGTGTTCTTGTTTTAATTGTGGTAATTTGTGTGGTAGTTGGAAGAGATGACTGGGATCACCTGGGCTTGAACTCTGGTGTGATTCCCCTTAAAGAATGAGTTCTGGATCTGACCTCAGAGAAGTATTGCCGTGAATTCTCTTGGGATTTTACTAGGCCACGCGTGAGAATCGCCTTTGGAAACTGAGATCTAGGCCCAGGATGGCTTTCCACGGAGCTCGGGGATTCTGAGCCAGGATATCACATGATTTACTTCTTGAAGACTTGGCAGCCCTAGTTGAGAGTCCAAACACATATGGACCTCACATTGTAGACCACAATGTGTCTGGATTCATGTGACCTTTTTGCCAGTCTTTTGGAAGGCTTTTCTGTGAGTGTTCTCCAGAGCTTTCATTGAAATGAGCTTCCTCACCATTTAATGGTTCCTGAATTAATTGAAACCCACAGTGCCTCTAACTTCATTTTTGAAATATGACTAGATTAATACCATGAAATTTCTGAAATTCCCATGACCAGGTGGCACTGGATAAACTTTGGATTTCCTGTTGCTGATCATGAGTGTACCAAAGAGTGCCTTGATTGACTGGGTTTCGTGAAAATGGTGTAGAACAGAGATGCCAGTAATTTGGAGCATGCTGAGTAGTGGGCGTAGAGAAGTGGACTGTAGGTGTGTAAATAAATATTTTTGGTAGGACCACCTGGATCTTCCATTGGCTTTGAAAGACTTGCGACTGACATGGTGCAGGCAGCAGACCTTTATATGTAAAGGCATCTTGTCATATGGAGAGGTTTCAGGGCAATGTTCAGAATCAGGTTGCTATAGTCAAGGGGAAAGCTATGTAGGATAGAAGCCTGGTTCGTACATTCTCTTCGCGACCCTGACCAACCACACATGACAGAACTCCTCCAGCATTTTTATCCCAGTTGAACTTTTTGTATTTCGTGAAGCAAGTACCAAACTCCCAGTGCAGCAGTAAGAAACACCCTGGAAAGTGGAGGATCACCAAATGGCTTCACAGTCCACATGGGAGACACTTCAGCCCAGTGGCCTCAGTTTACCTACAAAGAGAGAATTCAGCACCGCTGCCTCATGATCATTGGAAAATAAGAAACCATGTTCTCCAGGTAACATAGATGCAGACCCAGATTTCATGGTGTCACTACAAACGAAGCTAAATCTCCTGACAATTACATATATTTCTTGTTCCCAACCTCAGAGGAAGTTTCTCAAGAAGTCTTTAGGCCAGCACAGCTCCATGTTTCTGGATTGTTTACCCTGTCCCTTACTTTTGGAAACTGTTCTACCACCTCCAGTGTTGTGAACTCCTGAGCATTTTCCATTCCACATAAATTCACAGATTTTCTAACTCCTCTCCTCTAATTGTGTCTTACTTTTAGCGATGGTTATGTCAAGGCATTGTTCTGGATGAGAGAGGGAAGATTTATGTGTATCACATTTTTGCATACACATTAGATTAATTTTCCTTTTTTCCATTTGAAATACTGAATCCCTGACACTAACCCATACCCTACTAGACTCTGACTACTAATCCTAATATCATGGAGAGAAAGAAACCTAACCAAATAGAAATACAGGCCTTTCATAGGAAGCATGGTGTATACTTCTATTTGCCTTCTGCATTATCAAGAGTATGTGTTTTAAATCTAGTCAACTTTTCATTGTAATATTTCTCCATGATTTTTTAAAATTATCACATATATAAATTCCTGTCTCCCTTTCTCTGTATCCTATTCAGCACATGTATTTTTTTATGCATATATATAATATCCTACCTGGTATCACACGGACATTTCTTTGAGCTCCCTGACTTTGGAATATAAAATTGTGAGAACAGATGACTCTCCGTAAATAATGATGGAACTGAAAATTCAACCTATGGGTGAGCTTCCTAGTGAAAAACACTATATATAAATCCATGTTCAGTAAAATGAATATTTTTGGATATGTGGATGAATTATATTTCATGATGAATTTCGATTGGCATATATATTGCTAAATATTAATGTGTGTGTGTGTGTGTGTATGTGTGCATGTGTGTGTGTGTGTGTGTGTGTGTGTGTGTGTGTGTGTTTGTGTATTTTTTTAAATCTGGAAAAAATATATATGTGTATATATATATATATTTTTTTTTTCCTCCAGATTTTAAAAAAATATGAAAAATATGTGTCTTATTATACACTCCCTAAATTCATTTATATTCATGTATATGGGTTCAAAATCCAATCTTTACAAGATTATTATCAGCAATATTTATATTCCTGTAATACATATTTGTTTCCTACTACTGAAAACTAAGTTCAGTAGGTGGTGCATACAAATCCTAATATTTCTACAGTACCTGACCCAGTTTAACATCAATGCAAGTAGATTGCTATGGGACATGATGTGTATTTTGAAGTTCATTTTTATTCAACACTGGTATATTACTATTTTATCTGTTTATGGACATCATAGGATATATTTTTTCATCCACAACTTCACAAAATTATAGGCATTTGGTTCACATTCATTTACTTACTACTTAAGAACACATGTATTCCTCCATGTTTCTTTACTGGTCTTTTCACTAGACTTCTTTCTAAACACATTATTTTTGATTCCATAATCATTTTTGAAGCAAAAATCACCCTTCACGATAAACCGTAACCCTAATATTACCATTACATATATAACTGGTTGGAATGATTGTATATATATCAATATAAGATTTCCAATATATTTTCAGATTCAAACTCAATCCATTATTTAAAGTTGGAACTAGTTATATACTTTATCACAATATGGTCTATTCATGCAACATCTCAATAATCATCAACACAAGGTACACCTATTTGTATCACCAGTATTAATTTATAAGTTTCCAGAATATTACTCCCCATAATGGTGGAAGAAATACTCATGTCACCTTATCTACATATACAATTTATCACGGTAGTATTCTGGACACAAAATGCAAAGGTCACACATATGATTGTACCAAAGCCTAAATGGAAAGTGACCATGGATTACTAAAAACATCCATTTCCAGGGTGCCTAATGCTCTCAAATGTCAATCCTATTGATTACTACATATTTGTTTCTTCCTAAGATTATATATTCAACCTCAAGCCTGTTGAAAATGTCTAATCCTATCACTCACTTTATACTTTGCCTGATTTCCTAATCTTTCTATTGATATCTGCTTTCCTACATATTTTTCCCACTTCATCATTGTGACTGTCTCTTCACATGTGCTGACATTTACATTCACTCTCTAACTGAAACCCTATTGCTAAAGAACTTTTGGTCCAACTCCTAGAGTCACTCTTCTTCCTAAACCTACTGACTATCTTCCTAATCCTACAGACTATCCCTTTTTGACTGGATGTTCTCTTCTACATTCAATCATCCGAGGTACACGGTCCTATGCCATTGTATATCGATTTATCTGAGACCTCGGTTCAGAACATAATTCAAGCTAAGTATACAAATCAAGGGTTCTGTTGCCCTGAATGTCAGGAAGGTCTTTGCCTCAGGCCACCCCTTTGTGAAGCCTGAAGAAAAAATTTTCAAATGGAAATAAATGGACATCACCTGTGGCTCTTTGCTTAATTGCTTTGGAAAGGGATTTGTCTGAATCTGCCTCTTGGCCCTGTGTGAGGCTGTGGCTTAGATTCTCAGCACCTAATGGATCTAAAGAAAGATCCCATGTGTGCATTCAAAACCAAAATGACAAAAAGAGCAGTCATTGTGGATGAAGATTCTTGCCTTTCTCTGTTGGGTTCCTGACCCCCTTCAAGTGAGAATAGGGATCCTCTTTGTCAAATGAATTCTTTAATGCTCTGCAGATATGCTTGGGTTTTCTCATGACTCCAAATCACATAAAAAATCTATACCTGACATTCAGTAAGCCTCAAATTATAGAAACAGAGCGGAATTAATGGCAGGCCTTTTTTATCACTCCTGGTTCACAGGAAGGGTGTCCAGGCCACCCTGACTTTAGGGAAATTAGAGGCAAGGGAGCTTATTCTGGAAACTGTCTTTGGTTGCGACCCTCATGAAAACTTCCATCCAGAACTTTTGATGAGGGTCTTTATGGACGAAGATGAGGGCCATGTGGGAGTTTTTTTGTTCTAATTGTGGTCATTTGTGTGGGGGTTGGAAGAGATGACTTGGTCCACCTGGGCTTGAACTCTGGTGTGATTTCCCTTAGAGCCTGAGTTCTGGAACGTACCTCATAGAAGTATTGAAATGAATTGTGTTGGTTTTTAGGAGGCCACGCATGAATGTCACCCTTTGAAACTGAGATCTAGGCCCAAGGTGGCTTTCCACAGAGCAATGGGAATCTCAGCCAGGAAATCACATGATTTTATTCTGAAAGACTTCGCAGCCATTGTTGGCCCTCGGAAGCAAGAAGGAGTGGCCATGCTCATATCGATTAAAATCAACTTAAAACCTAAGTTAATCAAAAGTGATAAAGAAGGACACTATATACTGTTAAAAGGCACCATTAACCAACAAGACATAACAATTATCAATTTGTATGCATCAAACAATGGTGGTGCAAAGTCATAAAACAAACTCTCCTCAACTTCAAGAGTCATATAGGCTATAACACAATAATTACGGGTGACTTCAGCACACAACTCTCGCCATTGGACAGATCCTCTAGAGAAAATCTGAATTAAGAAACTATAGAACTTAATAGCACAATCAATAACCTAGACTTAACCAACATATATAGAATATATCAAACATCATAAAGTGGATACATGTTCTTCTCAGCAGCACATTGGTCCTACTCAAATATAGACCATATATTATGCTATATGGAAACTCTTAGTAAATATAAAATTATGGAGATAATACCATGCACCATATCTGATCATAATGGAATGAAACTTGAAATTAATGATTGAAGAAGGAAGGAAAAATTCTACATCACATGGAAAATGAACAAAATGTTACTGAATGATCAGTGGGTTACAGAAGACATAAAGGAGTGGATAAAAAATTTCTTAGAGACAAATGACAATACAGACAAAACATACCGGATTCTATGGAAAACAATGAAAGCAGTTTTAAGAGGGAAATTCATTTCTTGAAATTCTTTCCTCAAAAAAAAAAAAAAAAAAAGCAAAACAGCAAATGTAGTAGAAGACAAGAAATAATTAAAATTAGAGGAGAAATCAACAAAATTGGAACAAAAAAATTGAAAAAATAAAAGTTGGTTCTTTGAAAATAAATTAAATCGACAGGGCCTTAGCCATGCTAATGAAGAGAAGTAGAGAGAGAACTCAAATTACTAACATATGGGATAAAAAAGGCAACATCACAACAGACACCACAGAAATTCAGATGATAATTAGAAAGTATTTTGAAACCCCATATTCCAATAAAACAGAAGATAATGAAGATATTGATAAATTTCATATGTCATATGATCTGCCAAGTTTGAGTCCGGAAGACTCACACAATTTAAATAGACCAATAACAAAGGAAGAAATAGAAGAAACCTTCAAAAGACTACCAACCAAAAAAAGCCCTGGACCAGATGGTTATACAGCAGAGTTCTACAAAACGTTCAAAGATGAATTAATACCAATACTTTTCAAGCTATTTCAAAAAATAGAAAAAGAAGGAGTTCTTCCAAATTCATTCTATGAGGTCAACATCACCCTGATCCCAAAACCAGACAAAGACACTTCAAAGAAAGAAAACTACAGACCAATATCTCTAATAAACTTGGATGCAAAAATTCTCAATAAAATCCTGGCAAATAAAAAACAAAAGCATATAAAAAAATTGTGCTTCATGATCAAGAGGGATTCATCCCAGGGATGCAAGGCTGGTTCAATATACGGAAATCAATAAATGTAATCCATCACATCAATAGACTTAAAGAGAAGAACCATATGATCATCTCGATAGATGCAAAAAAAAGCATTCTACAAAGCACAGCATCCCTTTTTGTTTAAAACTCTATAAAAACTTGGAATAACAGGAACTTACCTCAACATGGTAATAGCTATATATGCTAAACCTCAGGCTAGCATCATCCTAAATGGAGAAAAACTGAAGGCATTCCCTCTAAAATTTGCAACAAGACATGGATGCCCTCTATCACCAGTTCTATTTAATTTAGTTCTTGAAATACTATCCAGAGCAATGATACAGACAAAGGAAATTAAAGGCATAAAAATAGGAAAAGAAGAACTTAAATTATCGCTATTTGTGGATGACATGATAATATATTTAACAGACCCAAAAGGGTCTACAAAGAAACTGCTAGAGTTAATAAATGAATTCAGCAAATAGGCAGGATATAAAATCAACACGCATAAATCAAAGGCATTCCTGTATATCAGCAACAAAACTTCTGAAATGGAAATGAGGAAAACCACTCCATTTACAGTATACTCAAAGAAAATAAAAAACTTGGGAATCAACCTAACCAAAGAGGTGAAAGATTTATACAATGAAAACTACAGAACCCTAAAGAGAGAGATAGAAGAAGATGTTAGAGGATGGAAAAATATGCCCTGTACATGGATAGGGAGAAATAACATCATCAAAATGGCGATATTACCCAAAGTTCTCTACAGGTTTAATGCAATGCCAATCAAAAACCCAATGGCATTTCTTGTAGAAATAGATAAAGTAATCATGAATTTCATATGGAACAACAAAAGACCCAGAATAGCAAAAGCAATTCTAAGCAGGACGTGTGAATCCAGAGTTCAAACTGTACTACAAAGCAATAGTAACAAAAACAGTGTGGTACTGGTATCAAAACAGGCAGATGGACCAATGGTACAGAATAGAGGACACAGAGACATATCCACAAAATTACAACTTTCTTATATTTGAAAAGGGGCCTAAAAGCATGCAATGTAAGAAGGATAGCATCTTCAACAAATGGTGCAGGGGCAATTGGAAATTCATATGCAACAAAATGAAACGGAATCCCTTTCTCTCACAATGCATAAAAGTTAACTCAAAATGGATCAAGGAGCCAGATATAAAATCAGAGACACTGCGTCTGATAGAAGAAAAAGTTGGCTACGATGTACATACTGTGGGGTTGGGCTCCAAATTCCTTAATAGGACACCCATAGCCCAGGAGTTCATAAAAAGAATAAACAAATGGGACTTACTTAATCTTAAAAAGTTTTTTCTCAGCAAGAGAAACAATAAGAGAGTTAAATAGAGAGCCTACATCCTGGGAACAAATTTTTACCCCTTACACTTCAGATAGAGCCCTAATATCTAGAATATACAAAGAACTCAAAACAATTAAACAATGAGATAACAAATAACCCAATCAACAATGGGCCAAGGATCTTAACAGACACTTCACAGAGGAGGACATACAATCAATCAACAAGTACATGAAAAAATGCTCACCATCTGTAGCAGTCAGAGAAATGCAATCAAAACCACCCTAAGATACCATCTCACTCCAGTAAGATTGGCAGCCATTATGAAGTCGAACAACAATAAGTGTTGGTGAGGATGTGGGGTAAAGGGTACACTTGTACACTGCTTGTGGGCCTGCAAATTGGAGAGTCCAATATGGAAAGCAGTATGGAGATTCCTGGGAAAGCTGGGAATGGAACCACCATTTGACCGAGATATCGCCCTTCTCAGACTCTTCCCTGAGGATCTTAATAGAGAGCAGTATAAGGATACTGCCACATCGATGATCATAGCGGCACAATTCAAAATAACTAGACTGTGGAACCAAACTAGATGCCCTTCAATAGACGAATGGATAATAAAAATGTGGCATCTATACACAATGGAGTATTACACAGCACTGAAAATGACAAAATCATAGAATTTGCAGGGAAATTAATCGCATTAGAATAGATTATGCTAAGCGAAGCTATCCAATCCTTAAAAAACAAATGCCAAATGTTTCCTTTTATATAGAGAGAGCAAATAAGAACAGAACAGGGAGGAAGAACATGAGAAAAATATTAAAACTAAACAGAGATGAGTGGGGGGAGAGAAAGGGAGAGAGAAGGAAAATTATATGGAAATGGTAGGAGACTACTCAATGTTACACGAAATTACATATAAGAGGTTGTGAGGCTAAAGAGGGGAAAACAAGGGAGAGAATTAAACAACAGCAGATGAGGTAGAGAGGGAAGATGGGAGGGGAGGGGGAATAGTAGGGGATAGGAAAGGTAGCAGAATTCAACAATAACTAGTATGCTATTATGTAAAAACGTGAGTGTGTAACTGATGTGATTCTGCGATTTGTATTTGGGGTAAAAATGGGAGTTCATAACCCAATTAAGTCAAATGTATGAAAGATGATATATCATGAGCTTTATAATGTTTTGAACAACCAAAAAAAAAGAATTGAATTTCCAATATTTGAGTCATATAACAACTTTATTTTTTAATAAAATTGTCTTTTATTTGTTATCTTACTTGCTGGTATCTGCCTTTCAGTTTTAAAAAACTATGTGCTTTAGCCATTCATCCATGTAGCATGTAACAGAAAATTTTGAGTGTCTCCATATAACCAGATTGGCAAGGCATCAAGGTTTCCTTCACAAACAAGGTGAAGGCTTTGCCATTAGAAATTTAATATTCTGCAAAACAATTTTTAAACTTTCCAATTAAATTTCCAAAAAAATTTAGAAAAAAAGAATCTAAACCCCACAGTAAGAAGGCCTCAAAGTGGAGAAGTGGAGCATTTACGGCAGGCCTATTTGATCACTGCTGGTTCACAGGAAGCGTGTCCAATCAACGCTGATGTTAGGCAAATGAGGGGCAAGGGAGCTTATTTTGGGCACTGGTTTGGATGTGCCCCTCATGGAAAACTCCATCCAGAGGTTATGATGTGTGTTTATATGGAAGAAGATGAGGGCCATGTGGGAGTGTTTTGGTTTTAATTGTGGTCATTTGTGTGGTAGTTGGAAGAGATGACTGGGTCCACCTGGGCTTGAACTCTGGTGTGATTCCCCTTAGAGAATGAGATTTGGAACTGACTTCAGAGAAGTATTGCCATGAATGTTGTTGGGATTTCAGGAGGCCACGCATGAGAGTCGCCCTTTGCAACTGAGATCTTGGCCCAGAGAGGCTTTCCAGAGAGCACTGGGAATCTCAGCTAGGATATCACAGGTTTTATTCTGAAAGACCTGGCAGCCATCGTTGAGAGTCAAAACACACATGGACCTCACATTGGAGACCTCAATGGGCCTGGCTTCATGTGACAATTTGGCCACTCTTTGGGAAGCCTTGCCTGTGAGAGATCTCCAGATCCTTCATTAAAATGAGCTTCCTCAACATTTATTGGATCCTGAATGAATTGAAACCCACAGTACCAACAACTTCATCTGTGAAAAATAGTTAGATAAATACCATGAATTTTTAGAAATTCTCATGACCAGGTGGCACTGGAGAACCTTTGGATGTCCTGTTGCTGATCATGAGTATACCAGACAGTGCCTTGATTGACTAGGTATCATGAAAATGGTGTAGAACAGAGATGCCAGTAAGTTGGAGCCTGATGTGTAGTGGGGGTAGAGCAGTGGTGTGCAGGTGTGTGATAAAACATCTGTGGTGGGGCCTGTGGATCTGCCATTGACTTTCAAATGCCTTGACACAGACACGGTGCAGCCAGCAGACCCTTCTATATAAAGGCATCTTGTTATATGGAGATTTTTCACGGCAATGTTTAGAATCAGGTTGCTATGGTCAAGGGGCAAGCTATGTGGGATAGAAGCCTAGTTGGTGCATTCTCATGCAGACACTGACCCACCACACGTGACAGAACTCCCTCCAGCACTGTGTCCCACTTGAACTCCTTGTATTTCGTGAAGCAAATACCAAACTCCCAGTGCAGCATCAAGAAACACAATGAAAAGTCGAGGATTACCAAATGGCTTCACAGTCCACATGGGGTGACACTTAGCCCCCGTGGCCACAATTTAGCTACAAAGAGAGAATTTAGCACTGCTGCCTCATGTTCATTGGAAAATAAGAAACCATGTCCTCCTGGTCACATAGATGCAGACATAGCTTTGATGGTCTCACTACATCGGAAGTTAAAGCTCCTGAAAACAACATATATTTCAAGTGCCCAAGCTCAGAGGCAATATCTCAAGAAGTGTTTAGGCCAGCAGATCTCCATGTTTGTGGAGTGTTTACCATGTCACTTACTTTTGGAAACTGCTCTATCAACTCCAAGGTTGTGAACTCCTGAGCATTTTCCATTCTAAATATATATTCACAGATTTTCTAACTCTTCTCCTCTAATTCTGACTTACTTGGGGCAAAAGGAATGTCAAGTCATTGTTCTGGATGAGAGAGGGAAGATTGTTTTGTAGCACATATTTGCATACACATTGGATTCATTTTCCAATTTTCTGTTTGAAATACTGAATCCCTGACACTAACCCATACCCTACTAAACTCTGACTACTAATCCTAATATAATGGAGAAAAATAACCCAAACAGAATAGAAATACAAGCATTTCAGAAGAAGCATGGTGTATAGTTGGAATTACCTTTTGCATGATATAAGGTAGGAGTTATAAATCTAGTCAATTATTTGTTGAAATAATTTTCCATGTGTTTTTAAAGTTAAGAAAAATGTGAATTCCTGTCTCCCTTTCTCTGTAGCCTATTAAGCAAATGTATTTTTATATGCACAAATAGAATCCTACCTGGTTTCACATATACATTCTTGTGAGGTGGCTGACTTGGCAGATACAAATTGTGAGAAGAGATCACTCCTCCTAAACGCTGTTTTAACTGAAAATTCAACCCATGGGTGAGCTTCCTAGATGAACAACACTATACACATATTCATTTTCAGTAAAATGAATATTTTGGGATATGCGGATGAGTTATTTTTCATGATGAATTTCAATTGGCATATATATTGCTACATTATAATGTGTGTGTTTGTGTGCCTATATATACATTATATATATATATATATATATATATATATATATATATATATATATATATATATATTCTCCAGATTTACCAAAATATGAAATATATGTGTCTTCTTATACACCGCCTGAATTCATTCATATTCATATATGTGGATTTATAATCAACTTTTAAAAAGTTTATTCTCAGAAATATACATCCACTGAAATAAATATTTGTTTCCTAGTACTGAAAACTAACTTAAGGGAAGGGTGCTTACAAATCCTAATATTTCTACAGTAACTGACCAAGTTTAACATCAATGCAAGTAGATTCCTATTGGATATGATGTGTTTATTAAAGTTCATTTTAATCAAACCTGGTACGTTATTATTTCTTCAGTTTATAGACATCATAAATTATATCCTTTCATTCACAAGTTCACAAATTTATAAACATTTGGTTCACTTTCAATCACTTCCTCCTTCAGAACACTTATATTTCTCCATGTTTCTTGACTGGTCTTTTCACTAGACTTCTTTCTAAAGACATTATTTTCGATTCCATAATCATTTTTGAACAAAACTCACACACTATTTATGATAAACGGTAACCCTAATATAACCATTAGATATATAAGTGGTTGGAATGAATGTATGTATATCAATAAATGATTTCCTCTATTTTTTCAGATATCAATACAATCCATTATTTAAATTTGGAACCAGTCATATAATTTATTCACAGTATGGTCTATTAATGCATCATCTCTATATTCATCAACACAGGGTAAGCCGATTAGTATCCCCAGGACTAATTTATATCTTTTCAAAATATTTCCCCCAGAAATGGTGGAAGAAATACTCATGTCACCTGATCTTCATATACATATTATCACAGTAATATTCTGGACACAAAATGCGAAGGTCACCCTTATGATTGTACCAAAGCCTCAATGGAATGTGAACATGGATTACTAAATATATCCATGTCCAGGTTGCCTAATGCTCTCAAATGTCAATCTTATTGGTGACTACAAATTGGTTTCTTCTTAAGATTATGTATTCAACCTCAACCCTGTTGAAAATGTCTAATCCTATCACGTTATACTTTGCCTGATTTCCTAATGTCTCTATTGATGTCTGCTTTCCTACATATTTTCCCCAGTTCATCATTGTGCCTGACTCTTCACATATGGTGTCATTTACATTCACTCTCTAACCAAAACCCTATTGCTAAAGAACATTTCGTCCAAATCCTAGACTCACTCTTCCTTCTAAACCTACTGACTATCTTCCTAATCCTACACACAATCCCTTTTTGACTGGATGATCTCTTCTACATTTAATCATCTGAGGTACAGGGTCTTATGCCATTGTATATCAATTTAACTGAGACCTCGGTGCAAAACATAACTCAAGCTAAGGATCCCAATCAAGGGTCCAAATCCTTCTGGGCTTCAAATATTACCTAGATTTCTGTTTTCATACTTATGTTCTACCTCTATATTCTTATAAATATCGCTGGTTCCCAATACCATTATTCAGCCAGCAGAATGATTTCCAACCCAAATCGAACATGCTATTAATCCTAACCATACAATGTTCTCTCAATCTCACTTTACAGAAGAGCAGGGACAAAGTTGGTATTACAATACAGGAAGTTAGGAGATCTTCCAACTGCTGAGTACCTCAAAATCTATGCAGAAATGATCCCTGGAGAAGATGCAGGCAGCTATGAAGGACCTGAGAGAACAAAAGTCATATTCCATGGCAAAAAACATGGTCAGGATGAAAAGATGTGTCTGAGTCAGCCTCTCTATTCTTAATGTAGGGAAGATGGACCAAACCAGGCCTGTGTGGAGAGCTGTTCCCAGGTGACTATGGTTTCTATACCATTCTAACATGAGAAAGTATCACAGGAAGTAGGGCAGCCTCCATGTCAGGAGACAATAGGAAGAAACTGTTAGGACAAAGTGGTGGCCAAGACAGTGACCTCATTCATTTTCTGAAGGTAGTGACCTCACCTCACTTCCTTGGTGATGGAGCTCTCTGAATTTTGTGATCCAGGAAGCAAGGCACCCTGAGCCAGTCCCAGTCCCAGTCGCAGTGGGCTCATTTCTTTGGATTTTCGAGGAACAGAGTCAGTCTTTCTTGGTACCTACTGATGTAAGGGTTGCCAAATACCAAGAAAGCTCTGAAGAGGGGTCTTTCCTGAGAGGATAGGATTTGGCTCACCACTGCGTCCTTACAACTTCACAGATTTGACCAAGGAGACCAGATCTGAGACAGAAAGGCCATTTCTGGGGAACATTGTATGTCCTACCAGTCAGAGGACATTCCAGATAGTCACAGACCTAGTTGGAAGAAGGAGGTGCATTAGTGGGTGTTGGTTTGTGTTTGTGGTTTTTTCACATGATCTGAGAATAGGTAAAAAAGGAGGTTTGTTTGGTTTGGAGTGGACTGTTTCTAGTAAGTCATTTGACAAGGAGACTGTTTCTGTGTCTGTGTATCCCATTGTGTTTTTCTTTGTAGATATTAGAAAAGAAAATAACTCATTGGGTGTGTCCTGTCTAGTAGAAAACTTCCCAGTATGCATCCTTCCCAATTAATGAATGGACTGAGGCTTGCCTTATCCATGGGCAACACCTGCTATCTACCTAAGTTCTCATTTTTTTCCTGAATTCTGGCCACTCTCAAGATTAGTATCATGTATTTTTGTACAAGATACGTACCACCTCCAAGCTCTGTGGCATGGCCATGTACTGGATAGCTGAAGAGAATGGCGAGCATCTCAGAAAACTCACATATCAGAGTAACCAGGAAAGTCTCCTAGGAGAAACCCTGCTTGGGGGCTTTTGATTACCTATTGTTCTGTTGCTCTGAATGTCAGAAAGGTCTTTGCCTCAGGCCAAACCTTAGTGAAGCCTGAAGAAAAGAGTTTTCAAATGGAAATGAATGGGAATCACCTGTGGCTTTTTACTTTATTGCTTTGGAAAAAGATTTGTCTGAATCAGCCTCTTGGCCCTGTGTGAGCCTGTGGTTTAGATTTTCAGCACCTGATGGGTCTAGAGAAAGATCCCATGTGGGCATTCAAAACCAAAATGGAAAAAAGATCAGTCATTTTGGATGAAGCCTCTCGCCTTCCTCTGTAATATTTCTGACCTCCATCAAGTGAGAATAGGGATCATTTGTGTCAAATGAGTTCTTCAAAGCCCTGCAGAGGCTGGACAATAGGTGCTTACGTTTTCTCATGACTCCAATTCACACAAAGAATCTATACCCCACAGTCAGTAGGCCTCAAATTTGAGAAGTGGAGCAGTATTAACAGCAGTCCTATATGATCACTTCTGTTTCACAGGAATGTTGTCCAGGCCACCCTGACTTTAGGCAAATGAGGGGCAAGGGAGATTATTTTTGACACTGTCTTGGGCTGTGCCCCTCATGGAAACCTCCAGCTAGAGTTTATGATTAGTGTCTATATAAAAGAAGAAGAGGGCCCTGTGGGAGTGTTTTGGTTTTAATTGTCATCATTTGTGTGGCAATTGGAAGAGATGCCTGGGTCCACCTGGGCTTGAACTCTGTTGTGATTCCCCTTAGAGACTGAGTTGTGGAACTGAACTCAGAGAAGTATTGGCATGAATTGTGTTGGGATTTTTGGAGTCCACGCATGAGATTCGCCATTGGAAACTGAGATCTAGGCCCAGGGTGACTTTCCACAGAGCACTGGGAATCTCAGCGAGGATATCACAAGATTTTATTTTGAAAGATTGTCAGCCATAGTTGAGAGTCAAAACACACATGGAATTCACATTGTAGACCTCAATGGGCCTGGCTTCATGTGACCTTTTGCCCACTCTTTGGGAAGCCTTGCCTGTGAAAGTTCTCCAGAGCTTTCATTAAAATGAGATTCCTCACCTTTTAATGGTTCCTGTATAAATTAAATCCCACAGTGCCTCCAACTTCATTATTGAAAAATATCTAGATAAATACCATGAATTTTTTGAAATTACTATGACCAGGTTGCACTGGAGAACCTCTGAATGTCCTGTTCCTGATCTTGATTGTACCAGACAGTGCCTTGATTGACTGGGTTTCATGAAAAAAGTGTAGAACATAGATGCCAGAAAGTTGGAGCCTGCAGACTAGTGGGCCTAGAGCAGAGGAGTGTAGGTGTGTGAAAAAAAAAAAACATTTGTGGTGGGGCCACGTGGATCTGCCATTGGCTTAGAAAGACTTGTTACTGACATGGTACAGCCAGCAGACCCTTCTATGTAAGGGCATCTTGTTATATGGAGAGGATTCCTGCCAAAGGTCAGAATCAAGTTGCTATTGTCAAGTTGAAAAGCTATGTGGGATTGAAGCCTCACTGGTGCATTTTACTAACCCACCACACGTGAGAGTACATCCTCCAGCACTGTGTCCCAGTAGAACTCCTTGTATTTCGTGAAGCCAATACCAAACTCACAGTGCAGCAGTAAAAAACACCACGAAAGTGGATAATGACCAAATGGTTCTACAGACAACACAGTTAGATACTTAGACCCCAGTGGCCAAAGTTTACCTACAAAGAGAGAATTCAGCACTGCTGCCTCATGTTCACTAGAAAACAAAAAAACATGTCATCCAGGTCACATAGATGGAGACCCAGAATTGATGGTCTCACTACAAAGGAAGCTAAAACTCCTGACAACAATATATATTTTAACTGCCCGACCTCAGAGGCAGTTTCTCAAAAAGTCATTAGGCCAGCAGAGCTCCATGTTTGTGGAGTGTTTACCCTCTCCCTTTTTGTAACCCGTTCTACCTCCTACAAGTTTGTGAACTCCTGAGCATTTTTCTTACCACATATGTATTCACAGATTTTCTAACTTTTCTCCACTAATTGTGTCTTATTTGGGGCGAAGGTAATGTCAAAGCATTGTTCTGGATGAGAGTGGGAAGATTTTTGTGTAGCACATATTTGCATACACATTAGATTCATTTTCATATTTTCCATTTGAAATACTGAATCCCTGACACTAACCCATACCCTACTAGACTCTGACTACTAATCCAAATATGATGGAGAAAAAGAAACTTAACAGAATAGAAATACAGGCCTTTCATAGGAGGCATGGTGTATACTTGGACTTGCCTTCGGCTTTATCAACGGTATGTGTTATAAATATAGTCAACTTTTCATTGTAATACTTCTCCATGAGTTTTTAAATTTAACACATATGTAAATTTCTGTCTCCCTTTCTCTCTAGCCTATTCATCACATGTATTTTTTAATGCATCTTTAGAATTCTACCTGGTATCACATGTACATTCTTGTGAGCTCGCTTATTTTGGAAGATAAAAATTGTGAGAAGAGATCACTCCCTCTAAATACTGATGGAACTGGAAATTCAACATATGGGTGAATTTCCTAGATGAACAATATTATGCATAAATAAATGTTCAGTAAAATGAATATTTTTGGATATGTGGATGATATCTATTTTATTATGATTTTCGAATGGCATATATATTGCTACATTTTAATGTCTGTGTATGTGAGTATCTATCTATCTATCTATCTATCTATCTATCTATCTATATAGATATAGATATCTACTCTTTAGATTTTCCAAAATATGAAATATATGTGTCTTATTATACACTTTCTAAATTTACTCATGTGTGTGTATGTGGATTTATAATCAAATTTTCACAAAATAATTCTTAGAAATATTCATCCACCTTAAATACATATTTATCTCCTAGTACTGAAAACTAAATTCAGTGAATGGTGCATACAAATCGTAATATTTCCACAGTGACTGACCCAGTTTCACATCAATGCAAGTAGACACCTATGGGACCATGATGTGTATTTTGAAGTTCATTTTTATTCAACACTGATACATTACTATTTCTGCAGTTTATGGACATAATAGGATATATTCTTTCATCCACAATTTCACAAATTTATAGGCATTTAGTTCACTTTCAATCACTTCCTACTTCACAACACATGTATTCCTCCATGTTTCTTGACTGTTCTTTTCATGAGATTCTTTCCAAACACATTATTTTTGATTTCCATAATCATTTTTGAAGCAAAACTCAGACACTCTTAATGATAAACCATAATGCTAATATTACCATTAGATGTATAACTGGTTAGAATGAATTTATGTATATCAATATAAGATTTCCTATATATTTTCAGATATCAATTCAATCCATTATTTAAAGTTTGAACCAGTTATATTATTTATTCACAGTATGGTCTATTAAGGCATCATCTCTATATTCATAGACCGATGGTATACCTATTTGTATCCCAAATACTAATTTATAAGTCTTTAAAATATTGCTTTAAGAATATTGGAAGAAATACTCTAGTCACCTAATATACATATACATTTCATCACAGTAATATTCCTGACACAAAATGCAACGGACACACTTATGATTGTACCAAAGCCTATATTGAAAGTGAGCATGTATTACTAACAACATCCATGTCCTGATTAACTAATGATCTCAAATATCATTCCTATTGGTGAGTACATATTTGTTTCTTCCTAAGATTAAATATTGAAACTGAACCCTGTTAAAAATGTCTCATCCTATCACTCACTTTGTACTTTGCCTGATTTCCTAATGTCTCTATTGATATCTGATTTCCTACACATTTTCCCCAGTTCATCACTGTGACTGTCTCTTGAAATATGCTGACATTTACATTCACTCTCTAACAAAACCCCTATATCTAAAGAACTTTTGGTCCAACTCCTAGACTCACTGAAATGGGTTCTTCAAAGCCCTGCAGAGGGTAGCCCATAGGTGCTTGGGTTTTCTCATGACCCCAATTCACATAAAGAATCTATGCCCCACAGAGAGTAGTCCTCAAATTGGAGAAGTAGAGCAGTATTAATGGCAGGCCTATTTGATCACACCTGATTCACAGGAAGGGTTTCCAGGCCACCCTGAATTTAGGCAAATAAGGGGCAAATGAGCTTATTTTGGACACTGTCTTAGGCTGCGCCCCTCATGGAAACCTCCAGCAAGAGGTTATGATGAGAGTTTATATTGAAGAAGATGAGGGCCATGTGGGAGTGTTTTGATTTAATTGTGGTCATTTGTGTGGTAGTTGGAAGAGATGACTGGGTCCACATGGGCTTGAACTCTGGAGTGATTCCCCTTAGAGACTGAGTTCTGGAAATGAACTCAGAGAAGTATTGACATGAATTGTGTTGGGATTTTAGGAGGCCACACATGAGAGTTGCCCTTGGAGACTGAGATCTAGGCCCAGGATAGCTTTCCAAAGAGCACTGGGAATCTCAGCGAGGATATCACATGACTTTATTCAGAAAGACGTGGCAGCCATTGTTGAGAGTCAAAACACACATGGACCTCAATTGTAGACCTCAATGGGCCTGGCTTAATGTGACCTTTTGGCCACTCTTTGGGAAGCCTTGCCTCTGAGAGTTCTCCTGAGCTTTAATTGAAATAATCTTCCTCACCATTTCATGGTTCCTGAATAAATTGAAAGCCACAGTGCCTCCAACTTCATCCTTGAAAATTGGCTATATAAATATCATGAATTTTTTAAATTCCCATGAACAGGTGGCACTGGAGAACCTTTGGATATCTGTTGCTGATCACGAGTGTACCAGACATTGCATTGATTGACTGGGTTTCATGAAAATGGTGAGAACAGAGATGCCAGAAAGTTGGAGCCTGCTGACTAGTGGGTCCAGAGCAGTGGTGGGCAGGTGTATGATAAAACATCTGTCGTGGGGACACGTGGTTCTGCCATTGGTTTCCGAATGACTTGTGACTGACATGGTGCAGCCAGCATAACCTTACAAGTAAAGGGACCTTGTTATATGGAGAGGTTTCAGGGCAATGTTCAGAATCAGGTTGCTATGGACATGGGTGTAAGCTTTTTGGGATAGAAGCCTGGTTGGTGCATTCTCCTGCAGACCCTCATCCACTACACGTGAGAGTACTCCCTCTAGCACTGTGTCCCAGTTTTTCTCCTTGTATTACGTGAAGCCAATACCAAACTCCCAGTGCAGCAGTAAGAAACACCACGAAAAGTGGAGTATGACCAAATGGCTTCACAGATCACATGGTTAGACACTTAGACCCCAGTGTCCTCAGTTTACTAACAAAGGGAAAATTCAGAACTTCTGCCTCATGTTCAATAGCATATAAGGAACTATGTTATCCAGGTCACATAGATGGCGACCCAGGTTTGATGGTCTCAATACAAAGAAAGCTAAAGCTCCTGACAACAACAAATTTTTCAAGGGCCCAAACTCAGAGGCAGTTTCTCAACAACTCATTAGGCCACCAGAGTTCCATGTTTGTGGAGTGTTTACCCTGTACCTTACTTTTGGAAATTCCACTACCACCTCCAAGGTTGTGAACTCCTGAGCATTTTCTTTTCCAGATATATATTCACAGACTTTCAAACTCTTCTCCACTAATTGTGTATTACTTGTGGCGAAGGAAATATCAAGGCATTGTTTTGGAGGACAGTGGGAAGATTTTTGTCTAGCAAATATTTGCATACACATTAGATTCATTTTCCTATTTTCCATTAGAAATACTGAATCCCTGTCACTAACCCATACCTTACTAGACTCTGACTACTAATCTTAATATGATGTAGAAAAAGAAACCTAACAGAATAGAAATACAGGCCGTTCATAGGAGGCATGGTGTATACTAGGACTTGCCTTCTGCTTTATCAAGTGAATGTGTTATAAATCTAGTCAACTATTCATTGTAATACTTCTCCATGAGTTTTTAAAGTTAACACATATGTACATTTCTGTCTCCCTTTCTCTGTACCCTATTCATCTCATGAAATTTATTATGCATATTTAGTATCCTACCTGGTATCACACGTACATTCTTGTGAGCTTGCTGTTTTAGGAAGATACAAATTGTGAGAAGAGATCACTCCCCCTAAATACTGATGGAACTGAAAATTCAACATATTGGTGAATTTCCTAGATGAACAGCATTATACATAAATCCATGCTCAGTAAAAAGAATAGTTTTGGATATGAGGATGATATATATTTCATGATGAATTTTGATTGGCATACATATTACTACATTTTAATGTCTGTGTTTGTATCTTTATATATATATATATATATATATATATATATATATATATATATATATATATATTTTTTTTTTTTTTTTCCTCCAGATTATTCAAAATATGAAATATATGTTTCTTATTTTACACTCACTAATTTAACTCATGTTCCTATATGTGGATTTATAATCAAATTTTCACAAAATTATTCTCAGAAATATTCATCCACATGAAATACATATTTATTTCCCAGTACTGAAAACTAACTTCGGTGAAAGGTGCTTACAAATCCTAATATTTGTACAGTAACTGACCCAGTTTAACATCAATGCAAGTAAAATCCTATGGGACATGATGTGTATTTTGAAGTTCATTTTTATTCAACACTGGTAAATTACTATTTCTTCAGTTTATGGACATTATAAGATAATACTTTTCATCCACAAGTTAACAAATCTGTACGCATTTGGTTCACTTGCAATTACTTCCTGCTTTAGAATATATGTATTCCTCCATGTTTCTTGACTGTACTTTTCATGAGATTATTTCCAAACACATTATTTTCGATTTCCATAATCATTTTTGAAGCAAAACTCCCACACTCTTCATGATAAACCATAATGCTAAAATTACCATTAGATGTATAACTGGTTAGAATGAACTTATGTATATCAATATAAGATTTCCTATATATTTTCAGATATCAATTCAATCCATTATTTAAAGTTTGATCAAGTTATATTATTTATTTACAGTATGGTCTATTAAGGCATCATCTTTATAATCATAGGCACAGGGTACACGTACTTGTGTCCCCAATACTAATTTATAAGTCTTAAAATGTTGCTTTCAGAAATGTTTGAAGAAATACTGTAGTCACCTGATATACATTTACATTTCATCACAGTAATATTCCTGACAAAAAATGCAACGGACACCCTTATGATTGTACCAAAGCCTAAATTTAATGTGAGCATGTATTACTAACAACATCCATGTCCTGATTAACTAATGATCTCAAATATCATTCCTATTGGTGACTACATATTTGTTTCTTCCTAAGATTATATATTCAAACTCAACCCTGTTAAAAACGTCTTATCCTATTACTCACTTTGTACTTTCCCTGATTTCCTAATGTCTCTATTGATATCTGCTTTCCTACACATTTTCCCCAGTTCATCACTGTGACTGACTCTTCACATATGCTGACATTTGCATTCACTCTCTAACCAAAACCCTATATCTAAATAACTTTTGGAACTATCCCTTTTTGTCTGGAGGATCTCTTCCTCATTCAGTCATCCAAGGTACAAGGTCCTATGCCATTGTATAACGATTTATTTGAGACAACTTTGTGGAAATAATTCAAAGCTAAGTATCCCAATCAAGGGCCCAGTGTTCATCTGGGTTTCAAATCTTTCCTAGATTTCTGTATTCATACTTATATTACACCTATATATGCTTGTAAATATCGGAGGTCCCCAATACCATTATTCATCTTGCAGAATGATTCCTAACCCAAATTGAACATGTTATTAACCCTAACCATGCACTGTTCCCTCAATTTAACTTTACAAAGACCAGGGACAGAGTTGGTGTTATAATACAGGTAGGTAGGGGATCTTCCACCTGTTGAGAACCTCAAGTTCCATGCAGAAATAAACCCTGAAGAAGATGTAGGCAGCTATGAAGGACCTGAGAGAGCAACAGTAATCTTCCTTGGTAAAATACCTGGTCAGGATGAAGCGATGTGTCTGAATAAGCCTCTCTTTTCTTAAAGTAGAGAAGATGGACCAAACCAGGTCTGTGTGGAGAGCTGTTAACATGTGCCTATGGTTGATATACCATTCTATCTTGTGAATGTGACACAGGAAGTAGGGGAAGCCTCTCTCTCGTGGGACCCTTGGAAGCAAATGTTAGGATAAAGTGGTTACCAAGGTAGTGACCTCATTCAGTTCCTGAAGGAAGTGACCTACCTCACTTCCTTGGTGATGGAACTCTCCAAATTTGGGTTCCAGGAAGCTAGGCACTCAGAGCCAGTCCCAGTCCCAGTCCCAGTGGGTTCACTTGTTTGGATTTACCAAGGACAGAGTCAGTCTTTTTGGTACATACTGATGTGTGGATGGCTAAATGCCAGGAAAGCTCTGAAGAGGGGCCTTTCCTGAGAAAGCAGGTAGTGACTCACTGATTGATGCTGAAAACTTTACAGAGTTGGTAAAGGAGACCTGATCTGAGACAGGACAGTCCATTTCGAGGGAGCAGAGTAAGGACACTCTGGATTTTTCCAGACCCACTTGGGGGAAGGAGGTGCCTTTGTGGGTGTGGGTGTGGGTTTGTGGTTTTTTCTTTTGTTCTGAGAATAGTTAGGAAAGGGGGTGTGTTTGGTTTGGAGTGGACTGTTTCTAGTTAGTCCTTTGACAAGGCGAGTGTTTTTAGGTCTGTGTATCCCACTGTTTTCGTGGTTGTAGACATTAGAAAAGATAATGCCTCAATGGGTGTATCCTCTCAAGGAGAAAACTTCCCAGCATTCATCCGGCACAATTTATGAATGGAGTGTGGCTTGCCTTATCAATGGGCAACACCAACTATCTTCCTACGTTCCTGTTTTCTTCCTGAATTCTGGCCACTCTCCAGAATAGGCTCATGATTTTGTGTCAAATATATGTACCACTTCCAAGCTCTGTGACATGGCCATGTACTGGTAGCTGAAGGGAATGGCAAGCATCTCAGAAAACTCAGATATCAGTGTAGCCAGTAAAGTCTCAGTGGAGAAACCCTGCTTTGGGCCTTTTGATTACCTATTGTTATGTTGCCCTGAATATCAGGAAAGTCTTTGTCTCAGGCCACCCCTTTGTGAAGCCTGAAGAAAACAGTTTTCACATGGAAATGAATGGGCATTACCTTTGAGTTTACAATAAAACCTTCACAGATTTGGCTCTCATTAAGTTAAAAATACTTTTAGATTGTATCTCAGTGTAAAAAGTAACATGGAACTGTACATATCTTATTGATAACAAGTCCAATTATAGAACACAAATGATATACATAAATCTCCAACATGTTTTTCTTTTAAGCCTAGAATTACCATACAACCTTAGAACACCAGCTTGATACAATGGTCTTTGCAAGCTTCTACCTTACAGACTTGTAAATCTGGAAGATATGAACACATTAACACCACAATTACATTGATGTTTTGTATTAAACAAGTTTAGATTTTAAAGAAATAACATGGCAATATTTTATAAAAACAGTACTTGTTTTACCAGCTGTTTAATTTTTTAAGATTACTTGCTCAAAACTTACACATATAACCAAGTTACACACACCTTTTTTTATTATTTACTTAAACCTTTTTAATTACTTAATCATATAGACTCTCTTATCCAGAAACACGTTTTTCCTCTATTATATCTATATCTAGAACCTTTTAGTTTCTCTTTTCCATCTACTAACCTCTTTCTGTTCACATTTCAATACAATGCCTTTCAATTTCTGAATTTAAGCAGATTATTTTATAGACATCTACATTTTATTAGGGCCTTTTTGAAAACCTAGAAAACTTATAGGCCTAATTTTAAAGACATCTTTATTTTTATCTGTTTACCCAATTTGAATTAAAACATATGAATCACGTGAATCAAAGACATTTGGATACATTTTTAAATTTTTCATGAGCGCTCCTCATCTGTCAATTGTCATATCCCTGCATGATATATGGACATACACACATACAACATACAACACGTAACACAAATGTAACACATAACACAATAGTAAAGGCCTTGTAGCTTTTTTCAGGTGAAATCTCCATTGCAATGCTGAAAACTCCAGAGTCGATCAAAAATAGAACTGATCAGAAAACATTAACCCATCAGCAGAATCAAGATCATGAGCTCAAAAAAAAAAATTACAGAATCTAAGAAAAGCAAGAGTCCTAAAAATGATGACTGGCCAGTAATTAGTAAATACCATATTATATACTTTTTTGGTTAGGTCTAGTTTGAGTTCAGGTAAAAAGACACATTTACTCTTTTTATCTGTCTCCTGCTGAGTGCTGCAGGCTTCTTTTATTTGCATATCAAAGTAAGTCCTGGCTGAGGTCTGGAAAACTGGAAAGACTGGAATTCTGAGAAGAAACCTCACGCCTAAGGCATTTATCTATAAGTCATAATTTCCAGGTTTGGATGTTGAAAATTTTGATGCAAGTTTAAGATGTAATTCTCAAAATTTTATTTCTTTAGATTTTTCTACACTAGAAAAACTTGCTCACACAAAACTGAAAATACGATCATTTTTTGATAATATTAATGCCACCATCAGAAGAAGTTTCTATAGGATCATTAAGCCCCTTTCTTTCTTATGAAGTTTCTAATAGTATAAAGTTAAATTAAATTGGCTGAAAAATTTTTAAAAAGAACCACATGCTACCATGTGTATCCAAAATTAAGCTTTAAAAATTTCCAAGACTGTTGCTAATTAATGTCATTTCAATAAGCCAGACCAACGTTTTAATTTAGTACCATTTTTTAAAATCTTACACACTGATGGGAATAGATACCATATCATAATTTATTATCTCTTCCCAAGTTAATGCACTGATATATCTAGTGAAATTTTTTCAGGCTGTCTAGTTCAAAATTAAAACTCTTTATTTTTTTTTTTTACCCTAAGTATTTAAGTTTCCTAGCATGAACTACCTGAAATCAAACTAAACAATTGTTTAAACCCAACTTTTAACTGTAAGATAGTGCAATGCTTTAGAAACCCATTTAGATACCAAATGGTTAAAATAAAAAAATCATTTCTAGATACACATTCACCCTAGATCATCCCCAAGAAACAATCTATAATATCAACATATTAATGCATTCATTGTCCCTTTTGTTAAGTAAACAGAGGTGGAGAAATCCTTAAAGTGCATTTAAGGAATAAGGGAGTTCCCCACAGCAAAATGGATCTGTCAGCTGCTGGGAGTCCCTTAGCCTCACCATTTACTTACAGGATTAGTTCCTCTGGTTTCCTTTGACCACAGGCACCAGGCATATTCTATGTCTCCCAACTTTGCAGTAGTCAGCTCCCAAAAATTTCATTCTCTGCTTCAGTTGTTTTGAGTGCTAGGCTTCCCCAAGAGGGCAGAGTGGGGTTTATTTAAAGTCCCCTCTGGGGTGTCAAAATTTATGACTGAAGGCTTGGTTCCCATCCCAAAGCCAATTAATGCCAATTTAATAATGAGGACAGGGTTTTGAGAAAAGTTTAAGCGAGATATCAAAGTTCTTAGACCCCAGACATTTCCCTCTGCAGTGGGCATGCTCAATCCAACTACGGGAAGAAAAGAAATCACTGCTTCCGTAATCTTGCTTAACAAAGGGGAGTAAAGTTTATCAAAGTTCTTTAAAGCACAGCTAAGAGAGGTGAAAAGGTGAGAACAGAAAAACTGGCGGTTCTATTGACTTTTGGTCCCTCACAGGAGAAGCATTAGTTTAAAATTTAGCTAAAGTAACTTCCACATATGTAATGCAGGTTGGAACTCGGGACTCTGCATCGGACCAAACAATGCCATAACATTTAACAGAAACACAGATAAAATGACACACAAAGACCATCATGCAGCTCCCGTTTGTTCACAACCCCAAGATCTACAATCTTGTGACTCAGGGAGAATGGAGGGAAGAGGGGGAGGAGTAGAAGGTTTGAGTGATAGGATCCTGGGTGAAGGGGTCGGATTGGAGGCAGGGACCAGGAATGGCTTCAAGGACAGAGGCATGGAATGGCTTTGTCCCATAATGAGAGTTTCTCAAACAGAGACAAGGACAATACAAACGTGACACAAACATGTACAAACAGTTAACATTTAACACGAGTTCAGAAGTAAAGATTAGAACCTAGTAACTGGAAAACCTGATGGGTTAGACCACAAAGACAGACAGTGAATTCAACCTGAGAGAAAAAAGTAGTCAGCAAGATATGATGGGTTGCCAGCAGAGTCACCTAATGTGGGCTCACTCGTCCCTCCTCACCTAATGAGAGCACATCCGTCACTCCCCGAGTCCTCCAAGGCATCCCTTGCAAGGACATGGCCTGTGGCTTTAGGACACGTTTGTCCACCACTGACAGGGGAAACTTACGTTCTCCACTGGAAGCCACTCTGCCAACCCAAACCAAAAACGGAAAAATGGAACCTGAACAAAAAGCTCTGAGTGATCACAAGGAAAAATGAAAAGAAGCGCCTTACTTACCTCCAGAGGGGTCTGTTGGGGTGTCCTTGTCCTATGCCTGAATTTAGGCAAATGAGTGGCAAGGGAGCATATTTGGGACACTGTCTTGGGCTGTGCCCCTCATGGAAACCTCCAGCCAGATGTTATGATGAGTGCCTTTATAGAAGAAGAGGAGGGCCATGTGAGAGTGTTTTGGTATTAATTGTGGTCATTTGTGTGACGGTTGGAAGAGATGACTGGGTCCACCTGGGCTTGAATTATTGTGTGATTCCCCTTAGAGACTGACTTCTGGAACTGAACTCAAAGAAGTATTGCCATGAATTGTGGTGATATTTTAAGAGGTCAAGCATGAGAGTCGCCCTTGGAAACTAAGATCAAGGCTGAGGGTGGCTTTCCACAGAGCACTGGGAATTTCAGCAAAGATATCCCATGATTTTATTCTTAAAGACTTGGTAGCCATAGTTGAGAGTCAAAACACACATGGACCTCACATTGTAGACCTCAATGGGCCTGGCTATATCTAACCTTTTGGCCACTCTTTGGGAAGCCTTGCCTATGAGAGTTCTCCAGAGTTTCATTGAAATGAGCTTCCTCAACATTTAATGGTTCTTGAAACCCACAGTGCATACAAACACAATAGAAATACAAGCAGTTCAGAAGAGGCATGGTGTATAGTTGGACTTGCCTTTTGCATTATGTAGGGTAGGTGTTATAAATCTAGTTAATTTTTAATTGAAATAGTTCTCCTTGTGTTTTTAAAGTTAATAAATATGTGAATTCCTGTATCCTTTTCTCTGTAGCCTATTCATCACATGTATTTTTATATAAACATATTGAATCCTACCTGGTATCACATATACATTCTTGTGAGGTGGCTGACATGGCAGATACAAATTATGACAAGAGATCACTCCTCCTAAACGCTATTGGATCATAAAATTCAGCCTAAGGGTAACCTTTCTAGTTGAACAACATTATTCATAAATCCATGTTCAGTAAAATTAATATTTTTGAATCTGTGGACGATATATATTTCATCATGAATTTCAATTGGCATATATATTGCCACTTTATAATGTCTGTGTGTTTTGCTCTTTGCTTAATTGCTTTGGAAAGAGATGTGTCTGAATCAGCCTCTTGGCCCTGTGTGAGGCTGTGGCTTAGATTCTCAGCACCTGATGGATCTGAAGAAAGATCCCATGGGTGCATCCAAAACCAAAATGGCCAAAAGAGCAGTTATTGTGGATGAAGACTCTCACCTTCCTCTCTAATGGCCCTGACATCCATCAAGTGAAAATAGGGATCCTTTGTGTCAAATGAGTTCTTTAAAGCCCTGCAAAGTTTAGCCCATAGGTGCTTGGGTTTTCACATGAATCCAATTTACATAAAGAATCTAAACCCCACAGTCATTTGGCCTCAAATTGAAGAAGATAAGGGGCATGTGGGAGCATTTTGTTTTGAATTGTGGTAATTTGTTTGGCGCTTGGAACAGATGACTGGGTCCACCTGGGCTTGAACTCTGGTATGATTCTCCTTAGAGACTGAATTCTGGAAGTGACATAAGAGAAGTATTGTCATGAATTGTGTTTGGATTTTACTAGGCCATGCAACCTAGATCTCAGGTATTAATTGTGGGGCAGGGAGATCTAGGTGCAGGGTGGCTTTGCCCAGAGCACTGGGAATCTCAGCCTGGATATCACATAATTTTATTCTGAAATTCTTTAAAGCCACAGTTGAGAGTCAAAACACACATGGACCTCACATTGTAGACCTCAATTGGCCTGACTTCATGTGACCTTTTGGCCACTGTTTGGGAAGACTTGCCTGTGAGTGTTCTCAAGATCTTTCATTGAAATGAGCTTCTTCAACATTTAATGGTTCCTGAATGAATTGAAACCCACAGAGCCTCCAACTTTATCCTCAAAAAATGGCTTGATAAATACCATGAAACTTTTGAAATTCCCATGACCAGGTGGCACTGGAAAACTTTTGGATGTCCTGTTGCTGATCATGAGTGTATCTCACAGTGCCTTGACTGACTGGGTTTCATGAAAATTGTGTAGAACAGTGATGCCAGTATGTTGGAGCCTGTTCATTAGTGGGCCTAGAGCAGTGGTGTGAAGGTGTGTGATAAAACATGTGTGTTGGGGCATGTGGATCTGCCATTGCCTTCCAATTGCCTTGTGACTGACAGGGTACAGCCAGCAGACCCTTATATGTAAAGGCATCTTGTTATATGGATAGGTTTCTGGGCAATGTTCAGAATCAGGTTGCTATGGACAAAGGGGCAACCTATGTGGGACAGAATCCTGGTTGGTGCATTCTCATGCAGACTGTGTCCCTCCACACGTGACAGAACTCCCTCCAGCACTGTGTCCCAGTTGAACTCCTTGTATTTCATGAAGCAAATACCAAACTCCCATTGCACCAAGGAGTAACACCACGAAAATTGGAGCATGACCAAATGGCTTCACAGTCAACCCGGGGAGACACTTACACCCCAGTGGCCATAGTTTAACTACAAAAGAGTATTCAGCACTGCTGCCTCATTTTCATTGGAAAATTAGAAACAATGTCCTTCAGGTCACATATTTGCACACCCAGATTTGATGGTCACACAACAAAGGAAGCTAAAGCTCCTGACAACAACATGTATTTTAAGAGCAGAACCTCAGAGAGTTTCTCAAGAAGTCTTTACACAAGCAGAGCTCAATGTTTGTGGAGTGTTTACCCTGTCCCTTACTTTTGGAAACTCCTCTATCACCTACAAGTTTGTGAACTCCTGAGCATTTTTTATTCCTGATATGTATTTACAGATTTTCTAACTTTTCTCCTCTAATTGTATCTTACTTGGAACTAAGGTAATGTCAAGGCAATCTTCTGGATGAGAGTGTGAACATTTTTGTGTAGCACATATTTGCATACCAATTAGAGTCATTTTCCATATTTCCATTCGAAATACTGAATCCTTGATACTAACGCATACCCTAATAGACTCTGACTACTACTCCTAATATGATGGAGAAAAATAACACAAACAGAATAGGAATACAAGCAGTTCAGAGGAATCATAGTGTATAGTTGGACTTGTTTTTTGCATGATTAATTGTAGGTGTTATAAATCTAGTCAATTTTTAATTGAAATAGTTCTCCATGTGTTTTTAATGTTAACAAATATGTGAATACCTATCTCCCTTTCTCTGTAGCCTATTCAGCACATGTATTTTTAAATGCACATATAGAACAATACCTGGTATCACACCTACATTTTGTGAGGTGGCTAATTTGGCAAATACAATTTGTGAGAAGTGATCACTCCTGTTAAACTCTGTTGGAACTGAAAATTTAACCGAGGGGTGTGTTTCCTAGAAGAACAACATTATACATAAATACATGTTCTAAAAGAAATAATTTTGCATCTGTGGAGGATATATATTTCATGATAAATTTGATTGCTAATTTATTGTCTGTGTGTGTTTTTTTGTATATATATATATATATATATATATATATATATATATATATATATATACACACATACACTCTCCAGATTTTTCAAAATATGAAATATATGTGTCTTATATACACTCCCTAAATTCATTCATGTTCATGTATATGGATTTATAATCAACTTTTCACAAGATCATTCTCAGAAATATTCATCCACCTGAAATACATATTGTTTCCAGTACTGAAAACTAACTTCAGTTAATGTTGCATACAAATACTAATACTTCTACAGTAACTGACCCAGTTTAACACCAATGCAAGTACATTCCTATGTGACATGATGTATATTTTGAAATTCATTTTAATTCAACACTGGTACATTACTATTTCTTCAATTAATGCACATCATAGGATATATATTTTATCCACAAGTTAGCAAACTTATAGGCATTTGTTTCACTTTCAATCACTTCCTGCTTCAGAACACATGGATTCTTCCAGGTTTCTTGACTGGTCTTATAATGAGACTTCTTTCGAAATATATTATTTTTGATTTCTTTTATCACTTTTGAAGCAAAACTGACACTCACTTCATGATAAACCATAACTATAATATCACCATTAGATGTATAACTGGTTGGAATGAATGATTTTATAACAATATAGTATTTTTTATATATTCTCTTATATCAGTTTATTCCATTATTTAAAGTGGAACCAGTTATATTATTTATTCACTATATTGTCTATTCATGCATTATCTCTATATTCATAGACACAGGGTACACCTCTTAGTACCCCCAATACTAATTTATTAGTCTTCTAAATATTGCTCCCAGAAATGGTGGAAGAAATACTCATGTCACCTGATCTACATATGCATGTTATCATAGTAATATTCTGGACACAAAATGCAAAAGTCACACGGATGATTGTACCAAAGCCTAAATGGAAACTGAACATGGATTACTAAAAACATCCATATCCAGGTTGCCTAATGCTCTCAAATGTCAATCCTATTGGTGACCACATTTTTGTTTCTTCCTAAGATTATATATTCAACCTCAAAACTGTTGGAAATGTCTAGTTTTTTCACTCACTTTATACTTTGCCTGATTTCCTAATGTCTCTATTGATATCTACTTTCCTACATATTTTTTCCAGTTCAACATTGTGACTGACCCTTCACATGTGCTGACATTGACATTCACTCTCTAACCGAAACCCTATTGCCAATGAACTTTGGTCCAAATCCTATACTCTATCTTCTTCCGAAACATACTGACTATCTTCCTGATCCTATCGACTATCCCTTTTTGAGTGGATGTACTCTACTACATTCAATCATCTGAGGTACAAGGTCCTATGCCATTGTATATCGATTTTTCTGAAACATGTATGCAGAACATAATTCAAAGCTACGTGTCCCAATCTATTGCCAAATGCACTTCTGAGCTTCAAATCTTACCTAGATTTCTGTTTTCATACTTATATTTAACCACTATATTTCTATATATTGCAGGTTCCCAATAACCTTATTCATCCCGCAGAATGATTCCTAACCCAAATCGAACGTGTTATTAACCCTATCCATACACTGTTGCCTCAATCTAACATTACAAAAGAGCAGGGACAGGGCTATTCTTTCAATTAGGGATGTAGGTAATCTTCCAACTGCTGAGAACCTCAAAGTTCGATGCAGAAATGATCCCTGGAGAAGATGTAGGCAGCTATGAAGGACCTGCATGAGCAAAAGCCATCTTCCATGGCAAACAACCTGGACAGGATGAAGGGATGTGTATGCATCAGACTCTCTCTTCTTAACGTAGAGAAGATGAACCTAACCAGGCCTGCGTGTAGAGCTGTTCCATGGTGTCTATTTTGATATACCATTCTAACTAGTCAAATTGTCACAGGAAGTAGGGGCACCCTCCAACTCATGGAACCATTGGAAGCAAGTGTTAGGACAAAGTTGTTGCCAAGGCAGTGACCTCATTCAGTTGCAAAGAAAGTGACATACCTCATTTCCTTGGTGATGGAACTCTCTGAAATTGGGATGCAAGAAGCCAGGCACCAAGAGCCAGTCCCAGTCCCAGTCCCAGTGGGCTCACTTGTTTGGATTTACCAAGCACAGAGTCAGACCTTCTTGGTACCTACTGATGTGAGGATGGCCAAATGCCAGTAGAGCTCTGAAGAGGGGCCTTTCTTGAGACAGCAGGTTGTGGCTAACAGCAGGCTCCTCGCAGAATAACAGAGTTGGCCAAGGAGACAAGATCTGAGACCAGACAGGCCATTACGAGTGGAACATAGTATGGCCCACCAGTCAGAGGACACTCCAGATAGTTAAAGACCTATTTTTGGGAAGGAGGTGCCTTTTTGGTTGTGGGTGTGAGTTTGCGGTTTTGTTTCATGTTCTGAGAATAGGTAGGAAAGGTGGTTGGTTTGGTTTGGAGTCGACTGTTTTTAGTAAGTCTATAGACAAGGCGAGTGTTTCTATGTCTGTGTAGCCACTGTGTCCGTGGTTTTAGACATTAGAAACGAGAATGCATCAATGGAGGTGTCCTGTCTAGTAGAAAGCTTCACAGCATTCATCCTGCACAATTGATTAATGGACTGTTGCTTGCCTTATGGATGGGAAACACCTACTAACTTCCTAAGTTGCTGTTTTCTTCCTGAATTCTGGCCACTCTCCAGAATAGTATCATGGTTTATTGTCCAAGATATGTACCACCTCCAAACTCTGTGACATGGCCATGTCCTTGATAGCTGAAGGGAATGGGAACATCTCAGAAAACTCAGATATCAGTGTGACCAGTAAAGTCTCAGTGGAGAAACCCTGCTTGGCTCCATTTGCTTATCTATGTTTCTGTTGCCTTGAATGTCAGGAAGGTCTTTGCCTCAGGCCACCCCTTTGTGAAGCGTGAAGAAACAGTTTTCAAATGGAAATGAATGGGCATCACCTGTGGCTCTTTGCTTAATTGCTCTGGAAAGGGATGTGTCTTAGTCAGACACTAGGCCCTGTTTGACGCTGTGGCTAAGATTCTCAGCTCCTGATAGATCTAAAGAAGATCCCATGTGTGCATCCAAAACCAAAATGGCAAAAAATCTGTCATTGTGGATGAAGTCTCTTGCCTTCTTATGTTTGGTTCCTGACCTCCATCAAGTGAGAATAGGGATTTTTTGGATCAAATGAGTTCTTCAAAGTCCTGCAGAACTGCTTGGGTTGTCTCATGATGCCAAATCACATAAAGAATCTATACCTGACAGTAAGTAGGCCTCAAATTGGAGAAGCAGAGCAGTATTTATGGCAGGCCTAGAGCAGTTGTGTGCAGGTGTGTGACAATACATCTGTGGTGGGGTCATGTGGATCTTACATTGGCTTCCAAATGGCTTGTGACTGACATGGTGCAGCTAGCAGAACTTTGTATGTAAAGGCATCATGTTACATGGAGAGTTTTCAGGGCAATGTTCAGAATCAAGTTCCTATGGTAAAGGGGGCAAGCAATGGGGGATAGAAGCCTGGTTGGTGCATTCTCCTGCAGACCCTGACACACCATACGTTACAGGACTCCCTCCAGCATTGTGTCCCAGTTTAACTCCTTGTATGTCATGAACCAAATACAAAACACCCACTGCAGCAGCAAGAAACACCACGAAAAGTGGAGGATGACCAAATGATTTCAAAGTCCATACGGGGAGACACTTATCCCCCATTGGCCACAGTTTAGTTACAAAGAGTGAATTCAACACTGCTGCCTCATGTTCATTGGACAATAAGAATTCATGTCCTCCAGGTCACAAAAATGCAGACCCAAGTTTGATGGTCTCACTACAAAGGAAGCTAAAGCTTCTGAAAACAACATATATTTCAAGTACCCAACCTCATTGTCAGTATCTCCAGAAGTGTTTAGGCCAGCAGAGATCCATGTTTGTGGAGTTTTACCCTGTCCCTAAGGTTTGGAAACGTCTCTTCCACCTAAAAGGTTGTGAACTACTGAGCATTTTCCATTCTACGTATGTATTCACAGATTTTCTAACTCTTCTCCTCTAATTGTTTCTTACATGGGGCGTGGTTATTTCAAGCCATTGTTCTGAATGAGAGTGGGAATTTTTTTGTGTGTAGCACGTATTTGCATACACATTGGATTCATTTTCCAATTTTCCATTGGAAATACTGAATCCCTGACACGAACCCATACCCTACTAGACTCTGACTACTAATTCTAATATGATGCAGAAAAGTAACACAAACAGAATTGAAATACAAGCAGTTCAGAGGAGGCATGGTGTATAATTGATCTTGCCTTTTGCATGATAAATGTCAGGTGTTATAAATCCAGTCTATTTTTAATTGAAATAGATCTCCATGTGTTTTTAAAGTTAACAAATATGTGAATTCCTGTCTCCCTTTGTCTGTAGCCTATTCAGCACATGTATTTTTATATGCACATATCAAATCCTACCTGGTGTCACACCTACATTCTTGTGAGGTGACTGACTTGGGAGATACAATTTGTGAGAAGACATCACTCCTCCTAAACGCTGTTGGAACTGATAATTCAAATAATGGGTGAGCTTCCTAGTAGAAAAACATTATACATAAATCCCTGTTAAGAAAATTGAATATTTTTGGATCTGTGATTGATGTATATTTCATGGTGAATTTAGATTTGCATATATGTTGCTACATTTTAATATCTGTATGTGTCTGTGTGTGTATACACACACACACACACACACACACACACACACACACACACACTCTCTCTATCTCTCTCTCCAGATTTTTCAAAATATGAAATATATGTATCTTATTTACACTCCATAAATTCATTTATGTTCAAGTATGTGGATTTATAATCAACTTTTCACAAGATTTTTCTCAGAAATATTTATCCACCTGAAATACATATTTGTTTCCTAGTACTGAAAACTAACTTCAGTGAATGGTACATACAAATCCTGTTGATAGCCACAGCCAAGGGTCTCCAGTAAATACCATATGTACTACTGCACAACCTAAGGCAGGCATGGTCCGTAAGCCACATGCTCGTTGTTTAAACAGAGAGGGGGAGATGTTGAGAGCCACAGCCAAAGGGGCCCCAGGAAACCTCCAGCTGCCAGCAAACTTCCAGCTGCCGGCTGATGATTGGCTCCACAGCAGCCCCAGCAACATCTAGCTGATTGGCTCCTCTGCGGTGATGCTCATTGCAGATGCTCGTTGAGCTGTTTCCCCGCCCTTTCAGACTGCCAGTGGATGATTGGCTGACAGAGGCCCCAGCAACATCTAGCTGATTGGCTCCTCTGTGGTGATGCTCAATGGGATGTTTCCCTGCCCTTTCAGACAACGGAGCTGCTCATTGGTGGACTTTTTTGGCTCCGCCCATGTGACCCAGCCAATCGGCCTCAAAAGGAGGAGGCTTGTGGTTGAGGGAGAGGCTTGTGGGAAGACTGTGGTGGCAGTTGGGCTCTGAGGGTTTTTCCTGAGAAGCTGTTTTGTTTGGCTTGTGTGGTTCTAAAAATAAAGTTTGTTTCTTTTGACAATTGGCTCCTGAATTGTGCCCAGCCAGACTGATGATAATCATGTAAAATGTTAATTTTAAATCGCATACATGAACTTGAATGAATTTAGGGAGTGTATAATAAGACACATATATTTCATATTTTGGAAAATCTGGAAAATCTGGTATATATATATATATATATATATACACACACACACACACACAAACAATAAAATGTAGCAATATATATGCCAATCGAAATTTATCATGAAATATATATCATCCACATATCTAAAAATATTCATTTTACTGAACATGGATTTATGTATGATGTTGTTCACTAGGAAGCTCACCCATAGTTTGAATTTTCAGTTCCATCAGTATTTAGGGGAAGTGATCTATTCTCATAATTTGTATATTCCAAAGTTAGTGAGATCACAAGAATTTACGTGTGTTACCAGGTAGGAGTCTATATATGCATAAAAATATACATGTTCTAAAGAGGCTACAGAGCAAAGGAGACAGGAATTTACATATGTGTTAACTTTGAAAACTCATGGAGAAATATTACAATGAAAAGTTGACTAGATTTATAACACATATCCTTGATAAAGGAGAAGGAAAATCCAAGTATACACCATGCCTCCTACGAAAGGCCTGTATTTCTATTCTGTTAGGTTTCTTTTTCTCCATCATTTTAGGATAGTAGTCAGAGTCTAGTAGGGTATGGGTTAGTGTCAGAAATTCAGTATTGCAAATGGAAAATAGGATAATGTATCCAATGTGAATGCAAATATGTGCTACACAATAATCTTCCCACTCTCACCTAGAACAATGCCTTGACATTACCTTTGCCCCAAGTGAGACACAATTAGAGAAGAAGAGTTAGAAAATCTGTGAATACATATCTGGAATGGAAAATTCTCAGGAGTTCTCAACCTGGGAGCAGGTAGAGGAGTTTCCAGAAGTAAGGGATTGGGTAAACACTCCACAACCATGGAGCTCTGCTGGAAAAAAGACTTCTGGAGAATCTGCCTCTGAGGTGTGGCACTGGAAATATATATTGTTGTCAGGAGCTTTGTCTTCATTTGTAGTGAAACCATCAAAGCTGGGTCTGAATCTATGTGACCTGGAGAAAATGGTTTCTTATTTTCCAATGAACCTGAGGCAGCAGTGCTGATTTCTCTCTTTGTAGGTAAACAGAGGCCACTGGGCCAAAGTGTTTAACCATGTGGACTGTGAAGCCATTTAGTCATCCTCCAATTTTCATGGTGTTTCTTGGTGCTGAACTGGGAGTTTGGTATTTGCTTCAAGAAATACAAGGAGTTCAACTGGGACACAGTGTTGGAGGGAGTTCTGTGACATGTGCTGGGTCAGAGTCTCCAGGAGAACGCACTAACCCGGCTTCTATCCCACATAGCTTGCCCCCTTGACCATAGCAACCTGATTCTGAACATTTCCCTGAAACCTCTCCATATAACAAGATGCCTTTGCATATAAGGGTCTGCTGGGTGCACCATGTTAGCTAAAAACCATTTGGAAGTCAATGGCAGATCCACATGGCACCACCATAAATATTTTATCACACACCTGCACACCACAACTCTGGGCCAACTACTCCGCAGTCTCCATCTAACCGGCATCTCTGTTCTACACCACTTTCATTATACCCAATCAATCAAGGCACTGTCTGGTACACTAATGATCAGCAACAGGACATCAAAGGTTCTCCAGTGCCACCTCATCATGCGAATTTCAAAAATTTCATGGTATTTATCTAGCCATTTTACAAGGATGAAGTTGGAGGCATTGTGGGTTTCAATTCTTTCAGGAATCATTCAATGTTGAGGAAGCTCATTTCAATGAAAGTTCTGGAGAACTCTCACAGGCAAGGCTTTCCAAAGAGTGGCCAAATAGTCACATGAAGCCAGGCCAATTGAGGTCTACAATGTGAGGTCCATGTGTGTTTTGACTCTCAACTATGTCTGGCAAGTATTTCAAAATAACATCATATGATATTCTGTCTGAGATTCCCAGTGCTCTGTGGAAAGCCACCCCGGGCCTAGATCTCAGTTTCAAAGGGCGACTTTCATGGGTGGCCGCCTAAAATCCCAACACAAATCATGGCAATACTTCTCTGAGGTCAGTTCCAGAACTCAGTCTCTAAGAGGAATCACACCAGAGTTCCAGAGTTCAAGCCCTGGTGGACCCAGTCATCTTTTCCAACTGCCACATAAATGACCACAGTGAAAACCAAAACACTCCCAAATGGCCCTCATCTTCTTCCATATAGACACTCATCATAACCTCTGGCTTGACGTTTCCTTGAGGGGCACAGCCCAAGACAGTGTCCAAAATAATCTCCCTTTCCTCTCATTTGCCTAAAGTCAGGGTGGCCTGGACACCCATTCTGTGAACCATGAGTGATCAAATAACCCTGACTTTAATACTGCTCTGCTTCTCCAATTTGAGGCCTACTGTCTGTGGAGTATAGATTCTTGATGTGAATTGGAGTAATGAAAAAACCCAATAACCCATTGGCTACACTCTGCAGGGTTTTGAAGAACTCATTTGACCCAATAAATCCCTATTCTCATTTTATGGAGGTCAGGAACCTTACAGAGGAAAGTGAGAGACTTCATCCTCAATGACTGCTTTTTGGGCCATTTTGGTTTTTGATGTGCCTTCTGGAATGTTACATATTTTTTTTTTTTGGTTTTAGTGCCTTCTGGAATATTACATAATTTTTTTCTTTAGACATTATTGCCAGAGTTCCTATCTTCATCCCAGTGCAGGTGAAATCAAAGATAATACCAATCTACAGCTTCTGCAATAGCCATCCCTGTACTGCTTGCAGAACTTGCCTGGACACATTGTGAACTCACCTAAATGCATTGTGAACTATCTGTTGGTGCAGCGACTTGTGGTAGTGTTGGGGTATATTTGCTGATGATGTCATCGGTGGTACAATTTTTCCAAAAGGAGCCATCAATTGGCTTGGTGTATCTTCCTCCCTTCTGCGTGTCATGATCGTCCAGCTAAAATTTGGGGAGCCAACAGAGGTGAGGCAAAAAACCTCACCCAACCCAGCTGGTACAAAGACCTCTCCACAGGTGTGGCTCTATACTGGACGGGTAGTCAGTGACGGGTAAGATCCAATTGCAATGGTAACAACGTAACGGGTAAAGACCATATGTACTATTGGACAACCTAAGGCAGGCACGGTCCCTAAGCCACATGCGTGTTGTTTAAACAGAGAGGCGAAGATGTTGAGAGCCACAGCCGAAGGGGCCCCAGCAAAATTCCTGCTGCCAGCAAACTTCCAGCTGCCGGCTGATGATTGGCTCACAGCGGCCCCAGCAACACCTAGCTGATTGGCTCCTCTGCGGTGATGCTCAATGGGCTGTTTCCCTGCCCTTTCAGACCACAAAACTGCTCATTGGGGGACTTTTTTTGACTCCGCCCACATGACCCAGCCAATCGCCCTCAAGAGCAGGAGTATTGTGGGAGGCGGAGAGAGGCTCCTGTGGGAGGGAGAGGTTTTGGGAAGCCAGTGGTGGCAGTTGGGGCTCTGAAGGTTTTTCCTGAGAGGCTGTTTTGTTTGGCATGTGTGGTTCTAAAAATAAAGTTAGTTTCTTTTGACAAGTGGCTGCTGATTGTGCCCAGCAAGACTGCGGCATTATCCTAATATTTCTACAATAACTGACCCAGTTTAACATCAATGCAAGTAGATTCCTGTGGGAGAGGACATGATGTGTATTTTGACGTTCATTTTTATGTAACAGTGGTACATTACTATTTCTTCAGTTTACGCCCATCATAGTATATATATATTTGATCCACAAGTTCACAAATTTATAGGCATTTGTTTCACTTTCAATCACTTTCTGCTTCAAAACACATGTATTCCTCCAGGTTTCTTGACTGGTCTTTTCATGAGACTTCTTTCCAAACACATTATTTCCGATTTCCATAATCACTTTTGAAGCAAAACTCACACATTTTTCATGAAAAACCATAATGCTGATATAACCATTATATATATTACTGGTTGGAATGAAGGATTGTATATCAATGTAAGATTTTCTGTATATTTTCAGATATCAATTCAATCCATTATTTAAAGTTAGAACCAGTTACAATATTTCTTTACAGTATGGTCTATTCATGCATTATCTCTATAATTATAGACACAGTGTACACCATTTTTACCTCCAAAAATAATTGATACGTCTTCAAAATATTGCTCCCAGAATTGGTGGAAGAAATACTCATGTCACCTGATCTACATATATATTTTACCACAGTAATATTCTGCACACAGAAAGAAGAGGTCAAACTTATGTTTGTATCAAAGCCTAAATGAAAAGTGAGCATGGATTACGGAAAACATCCATGTCCATATTGCCTAATGCTCTCAAAAGTTCATCCTATTGGTGACTACATGTTTGTTTCTTCCTAAGATTATATATTCAAACTCAAGCCTGTTGAAAATGTATAATTCTATCACTCACTTTATACTTTGCCTGATATCCTAATGTCAATTGATATCTGCATTCCTACTTTTTTCCCCAGTTCATCCTTTTGACAGACTCTCCACATGTGCTGACAATTACATTCACTCTCTATCCGAAACCCTATTGCTAAAGATCTTTTCATCCAAATCTTATACTCACTCTTCTTTCAAAACCTACCAACAATCTTACTAATCCTACAAATTATTTCTTTTTGACTGGATGTTCTCTTCAACATTCAATCAACCAAGGTTCAAGGAATTATGCCATTGTATATCGATTTATCTGAGACATCTGTGCAGAATATAATTCAAAGCTAAGAATCCCAGCCAAGGGTCCAATGCAATTCTGGGCTTCAAATATTACCTAGATGTCTGTTTTCATACTTATATTTCACTTATATTCTTATAAATATCGCACGTTCCCAATACCATAATTCATCCCGCAGAATGATTCCTAACCCAAATGGAACATGTTATTAACCCTGACCATACACTGTTCTCTCAATCTAACTTTACTGAAGAGCAGGGACAGAGAAGGTCTTTCAATACAGAAATTAGGGGATCTTCCACTTGCTGAGAACCTCCAAGGTCATTAAAGAAATGATCCCAGGATTAAATGTAGGCAGCTATGAATGACGTCAGAGAGCAAAAGTCATCTTCCATGACAAACAACCTGGTTAGCATGAAGGGATGTGTCTGAATCAACATTTCTTTTCTTAATGTATAGAAGATGGACCAAACCAGGCCTATCTGGAGAGCTTTTTTTGGGTGCCTATGGTTGATATACCATGCAAAATTGTGAAAGTTTCACTGGAAGTAGGGGCAGCCTCCAACTCATTGGACTCTTGGAAGCAACTGTTAGGACAAATTGGTTGCCAAGGCAGTAACCTGATTCAGTTCCTGAAGGAAGTGACCTACGTCACTTCCTTGGTGAAGGAATTCTCTGAACTTGGGATCCATGAAGACAGGCACCCAGAGCCAGTCCCAGTCCCAGTCCCAGTGGGCTCACTTGTTTGGTTTTACCAAGGACAGGGTCAGTCTTTCTTGGTACCTACCTATGTGAGGATGGCCAAAGGCCAGGAAAGCTCTGAAGAGGGACCTTTTCTGAGAAAGCAGGTAGTGGCTCACCGCTGGCTCCTGACAACTTCATAGAGTTGGCCAAGGAGACCAGATCTGAGTCAGGACAGGACATTTCGGGAGAACATTGTATGGCCCACCAGTCAGAGGACACTCTGGATAGTCACAGACCTACTTGGGGGAAGGAGGTGCCTTTGTGGGAGTGGTTGTGGTTTTGTGGTTTTGTCACATGTTCTGAGAATAGGTAGAAAATGCGGTTTGTTTGGTTTGGATTGCACTGTTTCTAGTAAGTCGTTTGAAATGTGAGTGTTTCTATGTCTGTGTATCCCACTGTGTCTGTGGTTGTAGACATTAGAAAAGAGAATGAATTAATGGATGTGTCCTGTCTAGTAGAAAGCTTCCTGGCATTCATCCTGCCCAATTGATGAATGGACCGCGGCTTGCCTTCTGGATGGGCAAAACCTACTATCTTCCTAAGATCCTGTTTTCTTCCTGAATTCTGGCCACTCTCCAGAATAGGCTCATGGTTTTGTGTCCAAGATATATACAACCTCCAAGCTCTGTGACATGACCATGTACTTGATAGCTGAAGTGAGTGGGGAGCATCTCAGAAAACTCAGATATCAGTGTGACCAGGAAAGTCTCAGTGGAGAAACCCTGCTTTGGGTCTTTTGCTTACCTGTTTTTCTGTTGCCCTAAATGTCAGGAAGGTCTTTGCCTCTGGCCACCCCTTTGTGAAGCCTGAAGAAAACAGTTTTCAAATGAAAATGAATGGGCATCACCTGTTGCTCTTTGCTTAATTGCTTTGTAAAATGATGTGTCTTAATCAGCCTCTTGGTTCTCTGTGAGGTTGTGGCTTAGATTCTCAGCACCTGATGCATCTAAAGATAGATTCCATGTGTGCATTCAAAACAGAAATGGCAAATGAGTCTCTTGCCTTCCTCTATTAGATTCCTGACCTTCATCAAGTAAGAATCAGGATCCTTTAGTTCAAATGAGTTCTTTGAACCCCTGCAGAAGTGCTTGGGTTTTCTGATGACTCCAAATCACATAAAGAATCTATACCTGACAGTCAGTAGGCCTCAAATTGGAAAAGCAGAACAGTATTAACTACATCCCTATTTGATCAGTTCTGGTTCACAGTAAGGGTGTGTAGGCCACCCTGACTTTCGGCAAATTAGGGGCAAGGGAGCTTATTTTGGACAGTGTCTTGGTCTGCGCCCCTCATGGAAACCTCCAGCGAGAGGTTATGATGAGTGTCTATATGGAAAAACATGAGGGCCATGTGGGAGTGTTTTGGTTTCAATTGTGGTCATTTGTGTGGCAGTTGGAAAAGATGACTGTGTCCACCTGGGTTTCAACTCTTGTGGGATTCCCCTTGGAGACTGAGTTCTGGAACTGACCTTAGAGAAGTATTGCCATGAATTATGTTGGGATTTTCGGAGGCCACACATGAGAGTCACCCTTGGAAACTGAGATCTAGGCCCAGGGTGGCTTTCCACAGAGCACTGGGAATCTCAGCGAGGATATCACTTGATTATATTCTGAAAGACTTGGAAGCAATAGTTGGGAGTCAAAACACACATGGACCTCACATTGTAGACCTCAATGTGGCTGGCTTTATGTTACATTGGGCCACTCTTTCGGAAGACTTGCCTGTGAGAGTTCTCTAGAGCTTCCATTGAAATGAGCTTCCTCAACATTTAATGGTTCCTGAATGAATTGAAACCCACAGTACCTCCAACTTCATCCTTGAAAAATGGCTAGAAAATACCATGAAATTTTTGAAATTTCCATGACCAGCTGGCACTGGAAAATCATTTGATGTCCTGGTGCTTATCATGAGTATACAAGACAGTGTCTGGTTTGACTGAGTTTCATGATAATGGTGTAGAAAAGAGATGCCAGTAAGTTGGAGCCTGCTGAGTAGTGGGACAAGAGCAGTAGAGTGTAGGTGTGTGAAAAAACATCTGTGGTGCGGCCACGTGGATCTGCCATTGGCTTAGAAATGGTTTGTGACTGACATGTGCAGCTAGCAGACCTTTGGATGTAAAGGCATCTTGTTGAATGGAGAGGTTTCAGGGCAATGTTCAGAATCATATTGCTATGGTCAAGGGGGCAACTATGTGTGATAGAAGCCTGCTTGGTACATTCTCCTGCCGATCCTGACCACAACACGTGACAGAACTCCCTGCAGCACTGTATCGCAGTTAAACTCCTTTATTTCGTAAAGTAAATACCAAACTTTCAGTGCAGCATCAAATAACATGACGAAATGTGAAGGATGATCAAATGGCTTCACAGTCCACACGGGGAGACACTTAGCCCCCAGTAGCCCCAGTTTGCCTACAAAGAGAGAATTCAGCACTGCTGCCTCGTGTTTATAGGAAAATAAAAAACCATGTTCTTCAGGTCACATAGATGCAGACTCAGCTTTGATGGTCTCACTACAAAGGAAGCTAAAGCTCCTGACAACAACATATATTTCAAGTGCCCAACCTCAGAGGCATTTTCTCAAGAAGTCTTAAGGCCGACACAGCTCCATATTTGTGGTATTTACCCTGTCCCTTACTTTTGGAAACTCCTCTACCACCTTCAAGGTTGTGAACTCCTGAGCATTTTCCATTCCAGATATTTATTATGAACTCAAACAACAACAAGTGCTGGTGAGGATGTGGAGAAAAGGGTAAACTTGTACATTGCTGGTGGGACTGCAAATTGGTGCAGCCAAATTGGAAAGCAGTATGGAGATTTCTTGTAGAGGTGGGAATGGAACCACCATTTGACCCAGGTATTCCCGTTCTCAGTCTATTCCCTAAAGACCTAAAAAAATGCTACAGGGACACTGCTACATTGATGTTCATAGCAGCACAATTTACATTAGCAAGACTGTGGAACCAACCTAGATGCACTTCCATAGTTGAATGGATAAAAAATGAGGGATTTATACACAATGGAGTATTACTCTGCATTAAAAAATGACAAAATTTTTACAGAGAAATGGATGGCATTATAGCAGATTATGCTAAGTGAAGCTAGCCAATCCCTAAAACCAAATGCCAAATGTCTTTTTGATATAAAGAGAGTAACTAAGAACAGAGTAGGGATGAATAGAATGAGAAGAAAATTAACATTAAACAGGGATGAGAGGAGGAAGGGAAAGGGAGAGAGCAGGGAAATTGCATGGAAATAAAAGGAGACCCTCAGGGTTATACAAAATTACATACAAGAGGAGGTGAGGGACAGGAAAAAATTATACAAGGGGGAGAAATGAATTACAGTAAAGAGGTAGAGAGAGAATAGGAGAGGGGAGGTAAGGGGAGGGGGATAGTAGAGGTTAGGAAAGGCAGCAGAATACGACAGACACTAGTATGGCAATATGTAAATCAATGGATGTGTAACTGATGTGATTCTGCAATCTGTTTATGGGGTAAAAATGGGAGTTCATAACCCACTTGAATCACAGTGTGGAATATGATATATCAAGAACTATGTAATGTTTTGAACAACCATAAATAAAAATTAAAAAAAAGAAAACTAACTTTGGTGAATGGTGCAAAGAAATCCTAATATTTCTACAGTAACTGACACAGTTTAACATCAATGCGAGAAGATTTCTGTGGGACATGATGTGTATTTTGATGTTCATTTTTATTCAGCACTGGTACATTACTATTTCTTCAGTTTATTCACATCATATTATAATATTTCATCCACAAGTAAGCAAATTTATCGTCATTTTTTTCAATTTCAATCACTTCCTGCTTCAGAACTCATGAATTCCTCGGTGTTCCTTGACTGGCATTTTCATGAGACTTCTTTCCAAACACATTATTTTCGATTTCCATAATCACATTTGAAGCAAAACTCACACAAACTTCATGATAAATCGTACCCTAATATTAACATTAGGTGTATAACTGGTTGTCATGAATGATTGCATATCAATATAAGATTTCTTATATATTTTCAGATATCAATTCAATCCATTATTTAAAGTGGAACAAGTTGTATTATTTATTGAAATTAAGGTCTATTCATGCATTATCTGTATATTCATAAAAACAGGGTACACCTCTTTTTACCCCCAATGCTAATTTATACGTTTTCAAAATACTGCTCCTAGAAATGGTGGAAGAAAAAATCATGTCATCTGATCTACATATACATTTTATCACAGTAATATTCTGGAAACAAAATGCAAAGGTCCCACTTAGGATTGTACCAAAGCCTAAATGTAAAGTGAACATGGATTACTAACAATATCCATGTCCATGTTGCCTAATGCTCTCAAATGTCAATCCTATTGGTGACCTACATATTTGTTTCTTCCTAAGATTAGATATTCAATCTCAACCCTGTTGAAAATGTCTTATTCTATCACTCACTTTATACTTTGCCTGATTTCCTAATGTCTCTATTGATATCAGCTTTTCTACAAATTTTCCCCAGTTCATCATTGTGTCTGATTTCTTCATATGTGCTGACATTTATATTCACTCACTGCCCGAAAAAAATTGCTAAAGAACTTTTGTTACATATCCTATACTAACTCTACTTGCTAAACATAACGACTATCTTCTTTTTTTTTTAATTTTTTTATTGGTTGTTCAAAACATTACAAAGCTCATGGCATATCATCTTCCATACATTTGATTCAAATGGGTTATCAGCTCCCATTTTTACCCCAAATACAAGTTGCAGAATCACATCGGTTACACATCCACATTTTTACATAATACCATATTAATGACTGCGACTATCTTCTTAATCCTACCGACAATCCCTTTTGACTGGATGTTCTCTTCAGCATTCAGTCATCCAAGGTTCAAGTTCCTCTGCCATTGTATATTGATTTATTTGAGACATGTGTGCAGATAGTAATTCAAAGCTAAATATCCCAATCAATTGCCCATTGTCCTTCTGGGATTCAAATCTTACTTTAATTTCTGTTTTCATACATATATTTAACCTCGATATTCTTATAAATATCACAGGTTCCCAATACCATTATTAATCCAGCAGAATGATTCCTAACCCAAATCGAACATGAAATTAACCCTAACCATACACTGTTCACTCAATCTAACTTTACAGAAGAGCAGAGACAGATTGTTCTTACAATACAGGAATGTAGGGGATGCTCTACCTGTTAAGAACCTCAAAGGTCCATGCAGAAATGATCCCTGGAGAAGATGTAGGGAGCAATGAAGGACCTGAGAGACAAAAAGTCATTTTCCATGGCAAACAACCTGGTCAGGATGAAGGGTTTTGTCTGAATCAGCCTCTATCTTCTTACTGTAGAGAAGATGGACCAAACCAGGCTTGTGTGGAGAGCTGTTCTCGGGTGCCTAAGGTTGATATACCATTCTAAGTTGTGAAAGTGCCAAAGGAAGTAGGGGCAGCCTCCATCTCATGGGACCCTTGGAAGCAACTGTTAGGACAAAGTGGTTGCCAAGGCAGTGACCTCATTCAGTTTTTAAAGGAAGTGACCTACCTCACTTCCTTGTTGATGGAACTTTCTGAACTTGGGACCAAGGAAACCAAGCACCAGAGCCAGTCCCAGTTCCAGTCCAAGTGGTCTCATTTGTTTGGAATCACCAAGGACAGAGTAAGTCTTCTTGGTACTGACTGATGTGAGGATGGCCAAATGCCAGGAAAGATATGAACAGGGGCCTTTCCTGACTAAGCAGGTAGTGGCTCACTGCTGGCTCCTGACTGCTTTACAGAGTTGTACAAGGAGACCAGATCTGAGACAGGACAGACCATTACCGGGGAACATAGTATGGCAAACCTGTCAGAGGACACTCCGGATAATCACAGCCCTACTTGGGGGGAAGGAGGTGTCTTTTTGAGTGTGGGTGTGTGGTTTTGTCTCTGTTCTGAGAATAGGTAGGAAAGGAGGTTTCTTTGGTTTGCAGTGAACTGTTTCTAGTAAGTCGTTTTACAAGGTGAGTATTTCTATGTCTGTGTATCCCACTGTGTCCGTGGTTGTATACATTAGAAAAGAGAATGCATCAATGCATGTGTCCCCTCTAGTAGAAAGCTTCCCAGCATTCATCCTGCCCAATTAATGAATGGAGTGTGGTTTCCATATCGATAGGCAACACCTACTACCTTATTAAGTCCCTGTTTTCTTTCTGAATTCTGACAACTCTTCAGAATAGGCTCATGGGTTTGTGTCCAAGATATGTACCACCTCCAATCTCTGTCACATGGCCATGTACTGGATATCTGAAGGGAATGGCCAGCATCTCAGAAAACTCAGATATCAGTGTGACCAGGAAAGTCTCAGTGGAGAAACCCTGCTTTGGGCCTTTTGCTAACCTATTGTTCTGTTGCCTTGAATCTCAGGATGTCTTTGCCTCTGGCCACCCCTTTGGGAAGCCTGAGGAAAACATTTTTCAAATGGAAATGAAGGGCATCACCTGTGTCTCTTTGCTTAATTGCTTTGGAAAAAGATGTGTCTGAATCATCCTCTTGGCCCTGTGTGAGGCTGTGGCTTAGATTCTCAGCACCTGATGGATCAAAAGAAAGATCACATGTGTGCATCCAAAACCAAAATGGCAAATATTCACTCATTGTGAATGAATTCTTTTACCTTCCTCTGTTAGGATCCTGACTTCCATCAAGTGAGAATAGGAATCCTTTGGGCCAAATGAGTTCTTCAAATCTCTGCAGAGGGGCTTGGATTTTCTCATGACTCAAATTCACATAAAGAATCTAAACCACACAGTCAGAAGGCCTCAAATTGAAAAAGCCAAGCAGTATTAATGGCAGGCCTATTTGATCATTCCTGGTTTACAGGAAGTGTGTCCAGGCCACCTTGATGTTAGACAAATGAGGGGAACAGGACCTTAATTTGGACACTGACTTGGGCTGTGGACCTCATTGAAAACTCCAGCCAGACTTTGTAAGGAGTGTCTATATGGAAAAAGATGAGGACCATGTGGGAGTGTTTTGGTTTTAATTGTGGTCATTTGTGTGGCGGTTGGAAGAGATGACTGTTCCACTGGGCTTGAACTCTGGTGTGATTCCCCTTAGAGACTGAGTTCTTTAACTGACCTCAGAGAAGTATTGCCATGAATTGTGTTGGGATTTTAGGAGGCCACACATGAGAGTCGCCCTTGGAACCTGAGATCTAGGCCCAGGTTGGATTTCCACAGAACATTGGGAATTTCACCCCGGATATAACATACAATTTTTCTTAAAAACTTGGCAGCCATATTTGAGTTTAAAACACACATGGACCTCATATTGTAGATCTCAATGGGCCTGGCTTCATGTGACATTTTGGCCACCCTTAGGGAAACCTTGCCTGTGAGAGTGCTCCAGAGCTTTCATTGAAATTAGCTTCTTCACCATTTAATGGTTCCTGAATTAATTGAATCCCTCAGAGCCTCAAACTTCATCCGTGAAAAATGGCTAGAAAATTACCATGAAATTTTTGATATTTTCATGATCAGCTGGCACTGGAAATACTTTGGATGTCCTGTTTCTGATCCTGAGTATACCAGACACTGCCTTGATTGACTTTGTTTCATGAAAATGGTGTAGAACAGATATGCCAGTAAGTTGGAGCCTGGTGAGTAGTGGGCCTAGAGCAGTGGTATCTAATTGTGTGATAAAACATCTGTGTTGCGGCCATGTGGATCAGCCATTGGCTTCCAAATGGCTTGTGACTGACATGGTGCAGCCAGCAGACCCATATATGTAAAGGCATCTTGTTATATGGAGAGGATTCACTGCAATGTTCAGAATCATGTTGCTATTCTCAAGGGGGCAATCTACATGGGATAGAACCTTGGTTGGCGCATTCTCCTGAAGACCCTGACTCACCACACCTTAAAGAACTCCCTCCACCACTCTGTCCCATTTTAACTCCTTGTATTTTTTGAAGCAAATACCAAACTCCCAGTGCAGCAGCGAGAAACACCACGAAAAGTGGAGGATGACCAATTGGCTTCACAGTCCACACTGAAAGACACTTAGACCCCAGTGTCCATAGTTTACCTACAAAGAGAGAATTCAGCACTGCTGCATCATGTTCATTGGATAATAAGAAACCATGTCCTCCAAGTAACATAGATGCAGACCCAGCTTTCATGGTTTCTCTACAAAGGAACTAAATCTCCTCAGAACATCAAATACTTCAAGTGCCCACTCTTAGAGGCAGTTTCTCAAAAAGTATTTAGGCCAGCAGAGCTACATGTTTGTGGAAGGTTTACCCTGTCCCTTACTTTTAGAATCTTCTCTACCACCTCCAAAGTTGTAAACTCCAGAGTATTTTCCATTCCAGATATATATTCACAGATTTTCTAACTCTTATCCTCTAATTGTGTCTTACTTGAGGAGAATGTAGTGTCAAGGCATTGTTCTGGATGAAAGTGGGAAGATTTTTGTGTAGTACAAATTTGCATACACATTGGATTCAATTTCCTATTTTCCATTAGAAATGCTGAATCCCTGAAACTAACATATACCCTATTAGACTCTGACTACTAATCCTAATATGATGGAGAAAAATAACACAAACATAATAGAAATACAAGCAGTTTAGATGAGGTATGTTTTATAGTTGGAGTTGCCTTTTGCATGGTATAGTGTAGCAGTTATAAATCTAGTCAATTATTTGTTGAAATAGTTCTCCATGCGTTTTTAAAGTTAACAAATAAGTGAATTCCTGTCCCCCTTTCTCTGTAGCCTATTCAGCACACGTATTTTTATATGCACATATAGAATCCTACCTGGTACCACACGTACATTCTTGTGAGGTGGCTGACTTGGCAGATACAAATTTGAAGAAGAGATCACTCCTCCTAAATGCTGCTTGAACTGGTAATTCAAATGTGAGTGAGCTTCCTAGTTGAACAACATTATACATAAATCCATGTTTAGTAAAATGAATATATTTGGATCTGTGGATGATATACATTTCATGGTGAATTTCGTTTGGCATATATATTGCAATTTTTAATGTCTGTCTCTGTGTGTGTATATAAATATATATATAGATACACTCTCAGGAGTATTCAAAATATGAAATATGTGTCTTATTACACACTTCCTAAATTCATTCATATTTATGTTGTGGATTTATAATCAACTTTTCACAAGATTATTCTCAGAAATATTCATCCACCTGAAATACGTATTTGTTTCTTAGTACTGTTTCCACCCCAGATATGCATTCACGGATTTTCAAACTCTTCTACCCTAATTGTGTCTTACTTGAGGTGAAGGTAATGTAAAGGCATTGTTCTGGATGAGAGTGGGAAGATAATTGTGTAGCATATATTTTTATACACATTGGATTCATTTTCCTATATACCATTGAAAATACTGAATCCCTGACAATAACCCATACCCTACTATACTCTGTCTACTAATCCAAATGATGGAGAAAAACAACCCAAACAGAATAGAAATACAAGCAGTTCAGAGGAGGCGTGGGGTACAGTTGGACTTGCCTTTTTCATGATAAATGGTAGGTGTTATAAATCTAGTCAATTTTTAATTGAAATAGTTCTCCATGTGTTGTTAAAGTTAACAAATATGTAAATGCCTGTCTGCCTTTCTCTGTAGCCTATTCAGCACATGTATTTTTATATGCTTTATAGAATCCTACCTGGTATCACACGTTCATTTTTGTGAGGTGACTGACTTGGCAGATACAAGTTGTGAGAAGAGATCACTCCTCTAAACTCTGTTGGAACTGAAAATTCAAACTATGGGTGAGCTTCCTAGTAGAACAACATTATACATAAATCCTTGTTCAGTAAAATAAATATTTTTGCATCTGTGGATGCTATATATTTTATGATGAACTTCGATTGGCGTATATATTCCTACATTTTGATGTCTGTGTGTGTGTTTTGTGTGTGTGTGTGTGTGTGTGTGTATATATATATATATATATATATATATATATATATATATGTACACATATATATATACACATATATATGTATATACACATATATATAATTATGAATATATATATATATATATATATATATATATATATATATATATACTGTCCTGATTTTTAAAAAATGAAATGTATGTATCTTAAATAGACTCCCTAAATTCATTCATGTTCAAAAATGTGGATCTATAATAAACTTTTCACAAAATTATTCTCAGAAATATTCATCCTCCTGAAATACACATTTGTTTCATAGTTCTGAAAACTAACTTCAGTAAATGGTGCTTACAAATCCTAATATTTGTACAGTAACTAACCCAGATTAACATCAATCAAGTAGATTCGTATGGGACATGATGTGTACTCTGACGTTTATTTTCATTCAACACTGGTACATTACTATTTCTTCAATTTTTACAAATCATAGGATATATATATTTCATCCACAAGTTCACAAATTTATACGCATTTGTTTCACAATCACTTCCTGCTTCATAAAACATGTATTCCTCCAGGTTTCTTGACTGGTCTTTTCATGAGACTTCTTTCCAAACACATTATTTTAGATTTCCATAATCACTTTTGAAGCAAAACTCACACACCCTTCATGATAAACCATAACCTTAATGTGGCCATTAGATATATAACTGGTTGGAATGAATGTTTGTATGTCAATATAAGATTTCTTGTATTTTTTCACATATAATTTCAATCCATTATTTAAAGTCGGAACCAGATATATTATTTATTCACAGTATGGTCTATTCATGCATTATCTCTATATGCACAGACAAACGGTACACCTCTTTTTACCCCCATTACTAATTTATACGTCTTGAATATGTTGCTGCCAGAAATGGTGGAAAAATAGTCATGTCACTTGATCTACATATACGTTTTATCACAGTAATATTCTGGACAAAAAAAGCAAAGGTCACACTTAAGATTGTAGCAAAGACTAAATGAAAAGTGAGCATGGATTACTAAACATCCATGTCCAGGTTGCCTAATTCTGTCAAATGTCAATCCTATTGGTCACTACACATTTGTTTCTTTCTAAGATTATATATTCAAACTCAACCCTGATGAAAATATCTAATCCTTTCACTCACTTTATACTTTGCCTGATTTCGTAATGTCTCTATTGATATCAGCTTTCCTAACTATTTTCCCCAGTTCATCATTGTGACAGTCTCTTCACTTGTGCTGACATTAACATTCACTGTCTACCAGAAACCCTATTGCTAAACAACATTTGGTCCAAATCCTATACTCACTCTTCTTTCTAAACCTACCGAGAATCTTACGAATCCTACCGACTATCCCTTTTGACTGGAAGTTCTCTTCTACATTTAATCATTCATGGTACAAGGACCTAAGCAATTGTATATCGATTTACCTGACACATCAGTGCAGAACATAATTCAAACCTACGTATCCCAATCAAGGGCCCAATGCCCTTTTGGGCTTCAAATCTTAGCTAGATTTCTGTTTTCATACTTATAATTCACCTATATATTCTTGTAAATATCGCAGTTTCCCAATACCATTATTCATCCCGCAAAAAGTTTCCTAATCCAAATCGAACCTGTTAGTTAACCTAACCATACACTGTTCAGTCAATTTAACTTTACAGAAGAGCAGGGATAGCGTTGTTCTTACAATACAGGAATATAGGGGATCTTCCACATCCTGAGAAACTCAAAGGTCCATGCAGAAATGATTCCTGGAGAAGTTGTAAGCAGCTATGGAGGACCTAAGAGAGCAAAAGTCATCCTCCATGGCAAACAACCTGGTCAGGATGAAGGGTTGTGTCTGAAACAGCTTCTCTCTTCTTAATGTAGAGAAGATGGACCAAACCAGGCCTGTGTGGAGAGCTGTTCCCAGGTGCCAATGGTTGATATACCATTCTAACTTGTGAAAGTGTCACAGGAGGTAGGGGCAGCCACCATCTCATGGGACCCTTGAAAGCAATTGTTAGGACAAAGTGGTTGCCAGGGCAGTAACCTCATTCAGTTTCTGAATGAGGTGACCTACCTCTCTTCCTTGATGATGGATCTCTCTGAACTTGGGATCCAGGAAGCCAGGCACCCAGAGTCAGTCCCAGTTTCTTACCCAGTGGGCTCAGTTGTTTGGAATAACCAAGGACAGAGTAAGTCTTCCTTGGTACCTACTGATGTGAGGATTGCCAAATGCCAAGAGAGCTCTAAAAAGGGGAATTTCCTGAGAAAGCAGGTAGTGGCTCACCACTGGCTGCTGAAAACTTCACAGTGTTGGCCAAGGTGACCAGATCTGAGAAGGACAGGCCATTTCAAGGAAACATAGTATGGCCCATCAGTCAGAGTACATTCCAATTAGTCACAGACCTACTTGAATAAAGGAGGTGTCGTTGTGGGTGTGATTGTGATTTTGTGGTTATGTCTCATGTTCTGAGAATAGGTAAGAAAGGAGGTTTGTTTGCTTTAGAGTGGACTGTTTATAGTAAGTCATTTGACAAGGTGATTGTTTGTATGCCTGTGTATCCCACTGTGTCCGTGGTTGTAGACATTATAAAAGATAATGCATCAATGGATGTGTCCTGTCTAGTAGAAAGCTTGCCAACATTCATCCTGCCCAATTTATGAGTGGACTGCAGGTTGCTTTAGGGACGGGCAACACCTACTATCTTCCGAAGTTCCTATTTTCTTCCTGAATTCTGGCCACTCTCCAGAGTAGGCTCATGGTTTTGTGTCCAAGATATGTACCACCTCCAAGCTCTGTGACATTGCCATATACTGGATAGCTGAAGGGAATAGCAAGCATCTCAGAAAACTCAGATATCAGTGTGACAAAGAAAGTCTCAGTAGAGAAACCCTGCTTTGGGTCTTTTGCTTACCTATTTTTCTGTTCCTCTGAGAGTCAGGAAGGTCTCTGCCTCAGGCCACCAATTTGTGAAGCCTGAAGAAAACTGTTTTCAAATGGAAATGAATGGGCATCACCTGTGTATCTTTGCTTAATTGCTTTGGAAAGGGATGTGTCTGAATCAGCCACTTGGCCCTGTGTGAGGCAGTGGCTTAGATTCTCAGCACCTGATGGAACTAAAGAAAGATCCTATGTGTGCTTCCAAAACCAAAATGGCAAAAATATCAGTAATTGTGTATGAAGTATCTTGCCTTACTCTGATAGGTTTCTGATCTCCATCAAATGAGACTAGGGATCCTTTGGGTCAAATGAGTTCTTCAAAGCCCTGCAGAGGGTAGCCCATATGAACTTGGGTTTTTTCATTACTATAAATCACATTAAGAATCTATACCTGACAGTCAGTAGGCCTCAAATTGGAGAAGCAGAGCAGTATTAAGGCCAGGCTTATTTTATCACTCCTGGTTCACAGGAATGGTGTCCAGGCCCAGCTGACTTTAAGCAAATAAGGGATAAGGCAGCTTGTTTTGGATACTGCCTTGTGCTGTGCCCCTCATGGAAACCTCCAGCCAGAGGTTATAATGAGTGTCTATATGGAAGAAGGTGAGGACCATGTGGGAGTGTTTTGGTTTTAATTGTGTTCATTTGTGTAGTGGTTGGAAGAAATGACTGGATCCACCAGGGCTAGAACTTTGGTATGATTCACCTTAGAGACTGAGTTCTGGAACTGACCTCAGAGAAGTATTGTCATGAATTGTGTTGCGATTTTAGAAGGCCACGCATGAGAGTCGCCATTGGAAACTGAAATCTAGGCCAAGGGTGGCTTTCGACTGATCACTTGGAATCTCAGCCAGGATTTTATTCTGAAAGACTTGACAGGCATAGTTGAGAGTCAAAACACACATGGACCTCACATTGTAGACCTCAATGGGCTGGGCTTCATGTGACTATTTGGCTACTCTTTGGGAAGCCTTGCCTTTGAGAGTTCTCCAGAGCATTCATTGAAATGAGGTTCCTCAACATTAAATGGTTCCTGAATGAATTGAAACCCACAGTTTCTCCAACTTCATCCTTGAAAAGTGGCTAGATAAATACCCTGAAATTTTTGAAACTCTCATGACCAGGTGGCACTGGAGTACCTTTGGATCTCCTGTTGCTGATCATGAGTGTACCAGACAGTGCCTTGATTGACTGGGTTTCATGATAATGGTGAAGAACAGAGATGCCAGTAAGTTGAGAATGCTGAGTAGTGGGCCCAGAGCAGTGGTGTGCAGGTGTGTGATAAAATATCTGAGGTGGGGCCGTGTGGATTTCCAATTGACTTCCAAATGCCTTTTGGCTGCCATGGTGCATCCAGCAGAACCTTACATGTAAAGGCATCTTATTATATGGAGAAGTTTCAAGGCAATGTTCAGAATCAGGTTGGTATGGTCAAGGAAAAAGCTGTGTGAAATAGAAGCCTGGTTGGTGCATTCTCCTGCAGTTCCTGACCCACCACACGTGAAAGAACTCCCTCCAGCACTGTGTCCCAGTTGAACTCCTTGTATTTCGTGAAGCAAATACCAAACTCCCAGTGCAGCACCAAGAAACACCACAAAAATGGAGGATGATCAAATGGCTTCACAGTCCACACGGAGAGACACTTAGCCCCCAGTGGCCACAGTTTACCTACCAAGAGAGAATTCAGCACTGCTGCCTCATGTTCATTGGAAAATAAGAAACCATGCTCTCCATTCACATAGATGCAGACCCAGCTTCGATGGTCTCAATAAAAAAGAAGCTAAACCTTCTGACAACAAAATATATTTAAAGTACCCAACCTCAGAGGCAGTTTCTCAAGAAGTCTTTAGGCCGGCAGAGCTCTATGTTTGTGGAGTGTTTACCTCTTAGACCAGGATGTAAGAAAAGAACACTGACTCCAGTTAAAATCAAATTAAAGTAAGCTTATTATTTCCACTGGCTGGGCTGCCTCTCCCTACAAAGATTGGAGAGCAAGAGAGCAACCCCACTTTACTACAGCCCAGGTTTGCAGCCCAGAAAGTTACACAAAAATGGGGTAACAGATAACAGAACTCTGACAAGCATCACACTAATGGGAGTTTACATTTTTTTTTTTTTGCTAGCCCCAACATTAAAATTTATGAGGACCATTAGAGCCTCAGAGAGGGTCATTGTCTGGCCACAGAAGGCCAATATTTATGAGGTGTGACAAAGTTTCAGAGAGGGCTGCTATCTGGTCAGAGAGCCATGCACGGGTGAGTTTAAGGCATGGGCAGTCATTCCAAGCAGGTTCAGAATTTTGCAGTAATTTACAGTAAAGCCAAAATGATTTTTTCATGGCTTTGTTGCAAGATGGCTCCCAATTTTAATAAAAGATAAGGTTGGGTCTATCATTCCCCCCTTTTCTTATGTGTCCCTTTGTAATCCTTGATAGGTTAGTGGAAAAGCACTGAGGAAATTTTAATCCCTCAGTTAACAGTCTCCAAATTTTTAGAACTCACCGAAAACCAGTCTCCCTGATATTACCTGACTTAATTAATTACTTATATTGATAGTCTATTTATTTTGGGCTCCATTGGTGTAATTGGAGAGTCGTCTCTCATTTTGCCTTCTTCTCAGCTGAGAGAGGGTGACATGAGTGTGCATGGCGTGAGAGACATGAGTTGCCTTTTTGAAGTCAGTTGAGGAATATGAGTTGCCTTTTAGAAGTCAGTTCTTTTTGAAGTCTTGTTGAGGAAGAACAGGTTGTAAAGTCATCTGGGGATGGGTTCTTCTATGAGAGAAACAAAAAACATGAGTATTGAATAAATGTTGCAGTAGCTGGATCATGTCACTGTATGAAGTACCCTCACCAGTCTTTAATATCCCCAATTATCAGGACTGTCAACTTAATATTTAACTCTTAGTGTTACAGTTGTCCCTCCCCATAATATACAGTTTAATAATTTAATGTCATCTGATTTTGCAAAATCCTTTCACTAGTATGACCTCTGTGTCTAATAGAGAAACATTTAATTCTGTTACTCAGGGCTGGATAATCGTACTAGCAAACACCAAGCCTACCTGTGTAGGTTAGGAATATCTGTAGGCCTTAAACTAAAAACTTCTGCCTCTGGCAGCTCCTCTTGATAGTCTTTGTACCCAACAGTTTTACATATTTTGGGAGGCTAACATAAAGTGTATACCTTAAAATATTATTATTATTATTATTATTATTATTATTATTATTATTATTATTATTTAAAATGCCCAGGAATGGCTGTATTTTGGTTTTAACTGTCTTTGCTAAGTGTTTAAGATGAAGCAGTCAAATGACTTTTGTTTCTATCTATTGTTAGCAGTCAGCTGAGCTTTTATGGGAGTCATTCCTTGGGAAACTTGAGAGCAGCTTCTCAGTTCTGCTAGTGCAATTTGAGCTAGGTGGGTTCAGGTCTTGCTTGACCATGTGGCTTCCCTCAGAAGCATCAGGGATGTCTCCCTTTCCTGATGACTCTCCTCTTTGTAGCAAATGCACTGATTGGCTTTCTGTTCTCCAGTGGTCTCATTAATCTCCCTGATCGGGAGGTTATGTGGCCCAGAGTTGCAAAGCTCATAGAGAAGTCCCCTGTTCCATGGATTCAGACTGACTCAAAGGGCAAGAGTCAAATATTGGGTTTTTTTTTTGGCCCTTTTCATTTAACTTTAATTTTCAATCCTAAACTGAAACAACCAGCAAATAAATTTTAACAGCCATATATTAAGAGTACTGCACTTTAATGTCTATAAGTTTATAATTATTTATATTTTATTAATTGGGATCTTATTATTCTGTCTGTCTTGTAGTTGATGACTTATTTTCTTAAATTGACCCATGTTGTGTTCTTAAAGCAACACTTCTGTAAAACACCAACAGGGAATCTTTAGATCACTTATAAAGAAATTAAAAAATAAAATTTTTTAACAAGAGTAAAAATACTTAGTTCATGTAATAGCTACCCTGAATTTTGTGGTGAGTTATATATTATATCACCTTTTTGAGATCCTAGTAATCTTGACAGAAAAAAAACATTTGAACATAACTTTAAATGAAATAAAATCTGACCTACTGCTTTCGTAGTCATTCTCACATGTAGTAAGATGGGACACAGAGTCTTATCTCAGGTAAGCAGGGCTCCTATAAATCTTAAATGCTTTAGTTCTCAAGCTGATCTTTTTTTTAAATATCATTTTACAAAGTTTACATGAATTGTTTGAGGTCACATGAAACATTAGCTCACACCATATGATATCACATTTAAAACATGAATTAAAGTACGGCTGAAAGAATTTTAACCTTTACATAGATTAGGGTCTCATTAACTTAAAAATACATTTAAATTGTTCCACAATGTAAAAAGTAACATAAAACTTTACATATATTATTGATAACAGGTAAATAAATCCCCAATATATATTTTATTTACCATACAAACTTCAGAACACCTGCTTGATATAATGCTCTTTTAAAGTTTCTACCTTATAGAGTTGTATAACTGGAAAATATGAGCACATTAATAGCATCACAATTGCATTGAAGTTTCTACATTAACCAAGTTTAGCTTTTAAAGAAATGGCAGTACAGTGCTCTAAAATAACAGTTCTTATTTAAACATTTGTTTAATTTTTATGGTTGCTTGCTCTAGAAAATTTAAATCTTAATAAACTTAATGTTATGGGTAAACTTATGTTTAAGAAATTTTTGTCTCTTTTACACATGATTGATTTTTACAATCTTATACAGACTTTAGTACAAACTTATACAGACCTTAGTATATCAATCAGATATCAAACAAAAGTACTCATGAATGAGTAATCCCATATCAAATTTACTTTACTTATTTATCAAAATATTAGACAAATTTTTTGAACACTGTAAACCATTTTTTTGATTGAAAGAAAAGTCCTGGAACAAAGGCATATTAGACCTTTTGTAGACATTAATAGTTTATTAGATTTTTGAACACCTAGAAAAACTTGTAAGCTTAAATTTAAAGACATTTATATTTATCTGTTTACCCAATTTAAATTGAAACATTTAAATCACGTGAATTAAAGATCTTTGGATCCACTTTTTAAAATTGTTTTTATGAGTTCTTTTTAATATGAGTGCTCCTTATATATGTTAATTTGTATCATATATATGATATATGGACATATGTATATATATATATATATATATATATATATATATATATATATATATACAACACATAACAAATTGTGCACACATAATAAAAGTGAAGGCCTTGTAGCTTTTCACAGGTGAAATCTCCATTGCAAGGATTTAAAAATTCCACAGTTGGTCAAAGATATTACTGATCAGAAAAACATTAACCTAGGTCTGTAGGAGCAAAATCATGAGCTCAAAAAATAAATAAAGAACCTAAGGAAAAAATTATGAGTCCTAGAAAAATGACTGGCCAGTAATTAGTAAATACCATACAATTTACCTTTTTTTTTCCCTTAGGCCTCAAATAAGTCTCCTACTAAGCTTACAGGCTTCTTTCATTTGCATTTCAAAATAAGTCCTGGCTGAGGTCTGGAAGAAGAAGGAAAAAAAGGCTATTCTCAGCAGAAACCTTAGGCCTAAGGTATTTTAACCATAATTTTCATGTTAGGATGTTGAAAATTATGATACAAGTTTAAGATACAATTCACAAAATTTTATATCTTTACAAGTTGTTTTGTCAACAGATATCATACTGTGATTTAGTATCCTTGTCCAAATTAATGCACTGGTACACACCGTGACATTTTCCGAGGCTACCTAATTTAAAATTGGTGAAAAAAAGACTGAATGATTGGGAAGTTACTTGCCAACTTGGAAGTAGAGTTCTTTAGTTTTCCATCCTAAGTATTTAAGTTCTCTGGCATGAATTATCTGAAACCATGAACTAAACAAATACCTAAACCCGACTTTTAACTGCAAGATTGTGGAATGCTTCAAAAACCCATTCAGATACCAGATTGGTACAATGAAACATCATCATTTAGACACACATTCAGCTAAGATCATTTCCAAGAAACAATTTATAATATTAACACATTGTTGCACATGTCTTAAAGGGCTAGAAAAAAGGCACAAGACAGACAGAAATGAACTCCAGACAATGGCTGACAGACAGAACCCTTTAAAACAGAGCAAATAAGAGAAAAATCTCCTTCTCCAGTGGCACCACAGATGTCCCCACAAGGGGACCAAATGTTTTCACAGAGGAGCAACCTGAAATATAAAGTAAAGTGTCTCCATGGTGACTTTACTGCATTTAGTGTCCCCTTTTTGTATTTCTCTTTTTTTAAGAAGACAGAGGTGGCATTTTCCTTGCAGTGCAGGCAACGATGGAGGGAATTCCCTGAAGCAACAGGGCTTTGGCAGATGCTGGGAGATACTCAGTTCATCATTCCCCAGCAGGCATTGCCATCTGCACTGGGTGTGCTCCAGGCAGCCAGCTAGGGGCTTCTCTCATTCTGCTTAACAAATGGTGGTAAAGTTCATCACAGTTCCTTAAAACACAGTCCAAATGGGTGTCAGGCTTACTTGCTTTGTTACCCATTTTCACGTTCAATATCCTTAAGATTTTATCACAGAAATCACAAAACAAAACGCACAAAAACAAACAAACAAAAAACATATAGAACACAGAACAAAACACACACACACACACAAAAAAAAAAAAAGAAAAAAAAAAAAAAACAGAATCCCGGTGCCAAAACAGAAAAACAGATGAGCAATTCAACGTCTTGCTAAAGCTCTGGGGTAGGAGCGCATGCGTGTCCCTCGGCACCTCTCTAACCTTCCAGAGGAATTCCCTACAGAACGGAACAGAGGACAGAATGATTCTCATTACTATCCTGGACAGGAGTGAATGTGTGCCTCCCCAGGCCACCTCTCTGTCATTAGAAGAGATCTCCCTTAACCAGATATAAGATGTTATCAAGGTGCCACTTACCTATGGAGGCCTCCTCCACCAGGTACTTGCTAATAGTTTCAGTGCGGTGGTTCACTGCAGTGCTCCCCAGACCGACGGCTCACTCCAAGGCCTTGGAACATCTCAAGTTGTGCACCCCCTAGAGTGGCTCCCCAGCCCGTAGCCCTGGAGGGAAGGCCAGCTTCAGAATTTTCAGCAGTCTGGTCTTGTGATCTGGTCGGGCAGGGTCATCTCACTGGGGAACTCCAAAATGTTGGAATAGGATGCAAGAAAAGACCAGTGACTCCAATTAAAATCAAATTAAGGCAGGCTTATTATTAAAACTGGCCAGGCTGCCTCTCCCTCCAAAAATGACGGGAACAAGACAGCAACACCACCTTTCCTACAGCCCAGCTATATAGCCCAGAAAGTTACACAAAAAGGGGGTTACAGATAACAGAACTTTGAAAGCATCACACTGATGGTAGTTTACATTTTTTTTGCTGGCCCCAACATCAGAAATTATGAGGACCATTAGAGACTCAGAGAGGGTCGTTGTCTGGCCTGGGAAGGCCAATATTTATTAGGTGTCACTAATGTTTCAGAGAGCACTCTTATCTGGTCAGAGAGCCAGGCATGGATGAGTTCAAGGCACGGACAGGCATTCCAGCAGGTTCAGAATTTGCAGTAATTTATAGTAAAGCCCAAATTATCTTTTCATGGCTTTCTGGCAAGATGGCTCCCAATTCTAATAAAAGATCAGGTTGGGTCTATCAAGCCTGTCCTTTACTTTTGGAAACTCCTCTACAACCTGCAAGGTTGTGAACTCCTGACCATTTTAGATTCCAGATATGTATTTACAGATTTTCTAACTCATGTCCTCCAACTGTGTCTTACTTGGGGTGAAGGTAATATCAAGGCATTGTTCTGGATGAGAGTGGGAAGATTTTTGTGTAGCACATATTTGCATACACATTTAGGAGATCACTCCTCCTAAACACTGATTTGGAACAGAAAATTCAATCTATGGGGGAGCTTCCTTGCTGAACAACATTATACATAAATTCAAGTTCATTAAATAAATAGTTTTGGATCAGTGGATGATATATATTTCAAGATGGATTTAAATTGGCATATATATTGCTACATTTTAATGTCCATGTGACTTTTGTGTTTATAATGTTTTGTGATTTATGTGGATTTATAATCAAATTTTCACAAGATTATTCTCAGAAATATTCATCCAACTTAAATACATACTTTTTTCCTAGTACTGAAAAGTAACTTCAGTGAATGGTGCATAAAAATCCTAATATTTCTACAGTAACTGACCCAGATTAACATCAATGCAAGTAGATTCCTATGGGACATGGTGTGTATTTTGATGTTCATTTTTATTCAACATTGGTACATTACTATTTCTGCAGTTTATGCACATTATATATAGTATGATATATAATGTTCAATCACTTCCTTCTTGAGAACACATGTATTCTTACAGGTTTCTTGACTATTCTTTTCATGAGACTTCTTTCCAAACACATTATTTTTGATTTCCATAATCACTTTTGAAACAAAACTCACACACCTTTCAGGATAAACCACAACCATAATATTACCATTAGATGTATAACTGGTTGCAGTGAATGATTGTATATCAATATGAGATTTCTTTTATATTTTCAGATATCAATTCAATCCATTATTTAAAGTAGAGCAAGTTATATTATTTACACACAGTATGGTTTATTCATGCATTATCTGAATATTCATAGACACAGGGTACACCTATTTGTACCCTCAATAGTAATTTATACATCTACAAAATATTGCTACAGAAATGGTGGAAGAAATACTCAAGTCACCTGATCTACATATACATTTTATCACAATAATATTCTGGACACAAAATGCAAAGGTCACACTTATGATTTTACCAAAGCCTAAATAAAAAGTGAGCATGTATTAATAAAAACATCCATGTCCTGGTTACCTAATGCTCTCAAAAGTCAATCCAATTTGTGACAACATATTAGTTTCTGCCTAAGGTTATATATTCAGACTCAAACCGTTGAAAATGTCTAAACAAATTACACACTTCATACTTTTACTGACTTCCTAATGTCTCTATTTATATCTGCTTTCCTACATATTTTCCCCAATTCGTCATTGTGACTGACTCTTCACATGTGCTGACATTTACATTCACTCTCTACCCGAAACCTTATTTGTAAAGAACTTTTGGTACAAATCCTATACTCATTCTTCTTTCTAAACCTACTGACTATCTTGCTAATCCTACAGACTATCCCTTTTTTATTGGATATTCTGTATGTTATTCAATCATCTAGTGTATACGATCCTATTTCTTTGTATATCAATTTATCTGAGACATCTGTGCAGAATATAATTCAAAGCAAAGTATGCTACTCAAGGGCCCAAAGTCCTACTTGGCTTCAAGTCTTCCCTAGATTTCTGTTTCCATACTTATATTTCACCTATATATTCTTGTAAATATGTCAGGTTCCCAATACCGTTATTCATCCAGCAGAATGATTCCTAACGCAAATAGAACATGATATTACATTAACCATACACTGTTCCCTCAATCTAACTTTACAGCAGTGCAGGGATAGAGTTGGTCTTACAATCCAGGAATATAGGGGATCTTCCACCTGCTGAGAATCTCAAAGATCCATGCAGAAATTATCCCTGAAGAAGATATAGAATGCTATGAAGGACCTGAGAGAGCAAAAGTCATTTTCCATGGCAAACAACCTGGTCAGGATGAAGAGATGTGTCTGAATAAGCCTCTCACATTTTAATGTAGACAAAATGGACCAAACCAACCCTGTGTGGAGATCTCTCCCCCAGTACCTATTGTTGATATACCATTCTAACTTGTGAAAGTGTCACAGGAAGTAGGGGCAGCATCCATCTCATGGGACCTTAGGAAGAAACTGTTAGGACAAAGTGTTTTCCAAGGCTGTGAGCTCATTCAGTTCATGAAGGAAGTGACCTACCTCACTTCTTTGTGATGGAACTCTCTGAACTTGGGATCCCAGAAACCAGGCACCCAGGGTCAGGCCCAGTTACAGTCACAGAGATCTCACTTTTTTGGATTTATCATGGAAAGAGTCAGTCTTTCTTGGTACTTACAGATGTGAAGATGGTCAAATGCCAGAAAAAATCTGAAGAGGTGTCTTCCCTGAGAATGCAGGTAGTGGCGGCTCAAAGCTGGCTCCTGACAACTTCACAGAGTGGGCCAAGGAGTCCAGATTTGAGAACAGACAGGCCATTTCGGGTGAACAAAGAATGGCTCACCAGGCAGAGGACACTCCGGTTAGTAACAGACCTTCTTGGGGGAAGGAGGTGCATTTGTGGGAATGAGTGTGGGTTTGTGGTTTTGTCTCATGTTCTGAGAATAGGTAGGAAAGTTGGTTTGTTTGGTTTGGAGTGGACTGTTTCTATTAAGTCATTTGACAAGGCAAGTGTTTCTATGTCTGTGTATCCCACTGTGTCCGTGGGTGTAGACATTACAAAAGAAAATGCATCAATGGATGTGTCCTGTCTAGGAGAAAGCTTCCCAACATTCACGCTGCCCAATTTATAAAAGGACAGAGGGTTGCCTTATTTGTGGGCAAGACCTGAAATCTTCCTAAGTTCCTGTTTTCTTCCTGAATTCTGGCCACTCTCCAGAATAGGCTCATGATTTTGTGACCAAGATAGGTACCACCTCCAAGCTCTGTGACTTGGCCATGTACTGGATAGCTGAAGGGAATGGCGAGAATCTCAGAAAACTCAGATATTAATGTTACCAGGAAAGTCTCAGTGGAGAAACCCTGCTTTGGGACTTTTGCTTACCTATTGTTCTATAGCACTGAATGTCAGGAAGGTCTTTGCCTAAGGCCACCCCGTTGTGAAGCCTGAATAAAACAGCTCTCTAATGTAAATGAATGGGCATCACCTGTCCCTCTTTGAGTAATTGATTTCAAAAGGGATGTGTCTGAATCAGCCTGTTGGCCCTGTGTGAGGCTGTGGCTTAGATTCTCAGCACCTGATGGATCTAAAGAAAGATGCCATGTGTGCATCCCAAACCAAAATGGCCAAAAGAGTACTCATTATGGATGAAGTCTCTCGCCTTCCTCTGTAAGTTTCCTGACCTCCATAAGGTGAGAATAGGAATCCTTTGTGTCAAATGAGTTTTTCAAAGCCCTTCAGAGTCTAGCCCATTGGTGCTTGGGTTTTCTCATGACCCAAATCCACATGAAGAATCTAAACCCCACAGTCAGTAGGCCTCAAATTGGAGAAGTGGAACAGTAATAATGGTAGGCCTATTTGATCACTCCTGGTTCAGAGGAAGGGTTTCCAGGCCACCCTGACTTTAGGCAAATGACGGGCAAGTGAGCTTATTTTGGACACTGTCTTGTCCAGCGCCCCTCATAGAAACCTCCAGCTAGAGGTTATGATGAGTGTCTATGTGGAAAAGATGAGGGCCATATGGGAGTGTTTTCGTTTAAATTTTGGTCATTTGTGTGGCGATTGGAAGAAATCACTGGGTCCACCTGGGCTTGAACTCTAGTGTGAATCCCTATAGAGACTGAATTCTGGAACTGACCTCAGAGAAGTATTGCCATGAGCTTTGTTGGGATTTTAGGAGCCCACGCATGAGAGTAGCCCTTATAAACTTAGATCAAGGCCACAGAGCACTGGGAATCTCAGCCAAGATAATCCATGATTTTCTTCTTAAAGTCTTGGCAGCCATAGCTGAGAGTCAAAACACACATGTACCTCACATTGTAGACTTCAATTGGACTGGCTTCATGTGACCTTTTGACAACTCTTTGGGAAGCCTTGCCTATGAGAGTTCTCCAGAGTTTCATTGAAATGAGCTTCCTCAACATTTAATGGTTTTTGAAAACCACAGTTCCTCCAACTTCATCCTCAAAAAAATGGCTAGATAAACACCATGAAATTTTTGGAATTCCCATGACCAGGTGGCACTGGAGAATCTTTGGATGTCCTATTGCTAATCATGAGTGTATCAGACAGTGCCTTGACTGACTAGGTTTCATGAAAATTGTGTAGAACAGAGATGCCAGTAAGTTGGAGCCTGCAAATTAGTGGGCCTAGAGCAGTGGTGTGAAGGTGTGTGATAAAACGTGTGGTGGGGCCATGTGGATCTGCCACTGGCTTCCAAATGGCTTGTGAATGACATGGTACAGCCAGCAGAACGTTCCATGTAAGGGCATCTTTTTGTATAGGGAGATTTCAAGGCAATGTTCAGAATCAGGTTGCTATGGACAAAGGGGCAACCCATGTGGGATAGAATCCTGGTTGGTGCATTCACATGCAGACCGTGACCTCCACACGTGACAGAACTCCCTCCAGCACTGTGTCCCAGTTGATCTCCTTGTATTTCATGAAGAAAATACCAAAGTCCCAGTGCAGCAGCAAGAACCACCACGAAAAGTGGAGGAGGACCAAATGGCTTCACAGTTCACACGGTGAGTCACTTAGCTCCCAGTGGCCATAGTTTAACTACAAAGAGAGTATTCGCACTGCTGCCTCATGTTCATTGGAAAATTAGAAACAATGTCCTCCAGGTCACATAGATGCAGACCCAGCTTTGATGGTCTCACTAGAAAGTAAGCTAAAGCTACTGACAACAACATATATTTCAAGTGCCCAACCTCAGAGGCAGTTTATCAAGAAGTCTTTAGGCCAGCAGAACTCCATGTTTGTGGAGTGTTTACCATGTGCCTTACCTTTGGAAACTGCTCTACCACTTCCAAGTTTGTGAAATCCTGAGTATATTCCATTCCACATATGCATTCACAGATTTTCTAACTCTTCTCCTCTAATTGTGTCTTACTTGGGGCGAAGTTAATGTCAAGGCATTGTTGTGGATGAGAGTGGGAAGATTTTTGTGTAGCACATATATGCATACATATTGGATTCATTTTCCAATTTTCCATTCGAAATACTTAATCCCTGACACTAACTCATAAACTACTACACTCTGACTGCTAATCCTAATATGATGGAGAAAACTAACCCAAACAGAATAGAAATACAAGCAGTTCAAAGGAGGCATGGTGTATATTTGGACTTGCCATTTGCATTATGAAGGGTAGGTGTTATAAATCTAGTTAATTTTTAATTGAAATAGTTCTCCTTGTGTTTTTAAAGTTTATAAATATATAAATTCCTGTCTCCCTTTCCCTGTAGCCTATTCAGAACATGTATTTTTATATGCACATATAGAATCCTACCTGGTATCACATGTACATTCTTGTGAGGTGGCTGACTTGGCAGATACAAATTATGAGAAGAGATCACTCCTCCTAAATCCTGTTGGATCTTAAAATTCAACCTATGGGTGAGCTTCCTAGTTGAACAACATTAAACATAAATCCATGTTCAGTAAAAGAAATATTTTTGCATCTGTGGATGATATATATTTCATGATAAATTTCGATTGGCATATATATTGGTAATTTAATGTCTCTGCATGTGTGTTTTTTGTATATATATATATATATATATATATATATATATATATATATATATATATATATATATATTCTCCAGATTTTTCAAAATATGAAATATACGTGTCTTATATACACTCCCTAAATTCATTCATGTTCATTTGTATGGATTTATAATCAAGTATTCACAAGATTATTCTCAGAAATATTCATCCACCTGAAATACATATTTGTTACCAGTACTGAAAACTAACTTTAGTTAACGTTGCATACAAATACTAAATTTGTACAGTAACTGACCCAGTTTAACATCAATGTAAGTAGATTACTATGGGACCTGATGTGTATTTTGACATTCATTTTTATTCAACACTGCTACATTACTATTTCTTCAATTTATGCACATCATAAGATATATATTTCACCCACAAGTTAGCAAACTTATAGGCATTTGTTTCACTTTCAATAACTTCCTGCTTCAGAACACATGGATTCCTCCAGGTTTCTTGTCTGGTCTTTTCATGAGACTTCTTTCCAAATACATTATTTTCAACTTCCATAATCAATTTTGAAGCAAAACTCACACACTCTTCATGATAAATCATAATCCTAATATAACGTTTAGATGTTTAACTGGTTGGAATGAATGTATGTATATCAATATAAGATTTCCTGTATATTTTCAGATATCATTTGAATCCATTATTAAATTTGGAATCCATTATATTATTTATTCACAGTATTGTCTATTCATGCATTATCTCTATATTCATATCACAGGGTACACCTATTTGTACCCCCAATAATAATTTGTACATTTCGACACAGAAGCAATGGTCACACTTATTATTTTACCAATGTAAATGTCAGGCAAGCATCGGAGGAAGAGACTACCAGCGACTGTCTAATGCAACAGCCAAAAGTTTATGGGGGTCCAACATGCTGGGGCTCAGAGCTCCCTTGAATAGAGCAGAGAGCCCTGAGAACAGCTTAAGTAGAGCTTATATACTTTCCTTGGAGAGGGCAGGGAGGGAAGATTATTGATGGGTCAGGGCGAGTGGGCAGTTTGCGTGCAAATGAGTGAGGGAGTACATTCTGCAGTTTTGCAGTTGGTACAGAACATTCAGGGAACAAGATTAGCGAACAGTTCTCAAGATATCAACAGTGTTTTTTTAAGCATACCGTAAAACTGGAAGTGACAATTACCTATTTTATTTACCTTTCATTCCCCACTTTCTTTTGGTTACATTAAATCATAATAGTGATCATTGAGGATGTCACATTTTATGTCTGCTAGTGTGGTATATTGATTTCTGATTACCATAAGTTTAACTTGTCCAATTTGAGCTTGGAGAAAGGAAACTACACGGTTGAGCAAACAGGGTCCTACAGTTAGCAATAATGTGAGGATTATTAATGGACCGGCCAGGGCTGATAAAAGCATAGTTACCCAGGGGGACTCTGTGAACCAAGACTCAAACCACCCTTTTTGGGCCTCTCTCTCTTGTTGATGCTCTTCAATGCGTCTTCTTAATTTAATCACAGATTCTTTTACAACTCCAGTATGGTAGGCATAATAACAACATTCTTCCCTCAATGCAGGACAAAGGCCCCTTCTCTCATGAAGAGGAGGTCGAACCCTCGCCTGTTCTGTAAAACAACTTCAGAGAGAGAGGTTAAAGATTCTTGTAAAGCTGTGATGGTGGTTTTTTAATATCTTTAAGTTTTGGTCTATTGCTGCTTCTAATTGGGTCATTTGTTCTGTCCCATGGATTAGGGCAGTGGTTCCTGTGCCCTTCTCTGCAGCAACTACTATTCCTCATAGGATGGCTAAAGTGAAGGATACAGGTTGCCAGCGGAACCGGGTTGTATGCCCCCCTATTTGAAATTTAAATGATTCTGCCTCATGATAGAGCACTCGGGGAAACATCTGCACCATTACATAATTAATCACATCTGCTGATAATTTTATGAATAAACAATGTTTAAGTATATAGAATTATACTGTTGTAGGTATGGACAAGGCAAGGCACCTAAGATAGCACCAAAGACAGGGAAACAGTCCTATTTGGTTGCAACCGGATATAGAGGGCATTGCTTCTGTTGTAATCAATTAATCCCCTGAATCCCAAGTTTAGGTAGTTTCAGAATTTTGTACCGAACATGTAAGGGAAAAGACTCCGAAATTCACAGTCTGCAGAAGTTCACAAAAAGCAGTTTTTGGTTCTGTTTTTATTTTCCTCTTCTCTGGGAAAGATAACTTATTAAGGACACCTGGGAGGGGGAGAGCTTTTTTCTTCTCTTTTATTTTCTCCCTGCCAGCTGTTACCATGGAGCCCAGTTGGTAACTTCTTTATCTTGGAAATGTAGCCATCTCTGGAAGCCTCAGCTCAAGGCCAGAGGCCTTGTTCACATATTTTGTGAAAAACTAGTAAGGGGGTGTCTAGCTTAGAAGGGCTGATTTTTCCAGCCAGTGGCCAAGTATAACAGAGCAACACGAAAAGAGGAAGTTTATCTACACTGAACTCTTTTATAGGGACTTTGTTGCTGAAAGTCCTAAAGTCAGCCACGATGAAGACTTCTGGAGAAGGCCATTTAAGATTTTTCTGTGGGCCTGGTACAGAGGGGAAGACGGGGAAGGCGGGGGGTGAGAGCAGTTCTGTGGTTCTGAGAATGAGGAAAAAGAGATATAAAAGAATAATGGGAAAAGGGTTTGGGATTTTCCTGGCAACAAAACTTGAGCAGTAGAACAGGTAGAGCAGATGGGAAGACGGGAATGAGTATCTAAAAAGCCTGTGAGGGACTTTAAATACTTAGTAACCTGTTTTTAGTGATGACAAAGCAACTTTAAAGGCCATTTTCATTACATCTTGGATAGGCGTCTGAGGGCACTCCTCAGCTGGTTTGAGCTTTGGGTTAGCTGGTAAGAGGACCTGGTGGGACCCGGTGTGGGCACTGACAGGAGAAGAGAGGAGTGAGTGGGTGGAAGGGTACCTCAGTACCTGCTGCCTCAGCATGGGGGCAATGGTCTGAGAACCAGCGGAGGTTTGGGGTTTTGATCTAGTAATTGGAGGGGAGAAATCAGGTTGTTGATGTGAGAGTGACAGCAGAGAATCTGGAGCAGAAGGATCTATTGGAGAAACATATTTCGTGATGTGAGCAAAGGAGGGAAAAGGCCTACACATAGGGGAATTTTCTTCAATCCTTTTGAGCACTTGCCGAAGTTGAAATAGTCACACAGAATTTGAGGATCTAGAGACTCCTCTGGCGGCCATCGGTTTTGGTTGTCTAATTGGTAATATGGCCAATGCTGTGAACTGAATTTGATGAGGAGTTTGGGTTCCACCAGGCAGCCCCTGTATGCTCACATCCCCATGACTTACGGAAGAAGACGGCTTTTCCCCCACACAGCCGTGGTTGTTTGTGGCTTTGATAGTCCACCGGGCAAACATAGTAATCTAGGCTAGCCAACCTGCATCAGGCTTGCGTGTCCCTACATCCATAATGTTTGTTTCCATTATCTATGGTACTGGAGAAATTTAATGGAATTTTAGTGGGATCCTCTTCATCAGAGATATCCCAATTGGAAAGACGTATACCCAGCTGACAAATATCTGGGTGGAGAGTTGGCCACCAGGTCCCTAAGGGGGCTGTATATGAGACAGACCATACTTCTTGTCTAATAGGATTTGTGATCAGCCATCGCTGCTGAATGGGCTGATGATGGTTAGGACTAGTGGTGGCCAAGGGGAGAGTCTATAGCCTTATCCACATGGCAAATATGCAATTTGAAAGGTTTACCAGTCTTTTCCACTTTCAAGCCAGAGTCTGGACAGGGCACAGGCTTGAGATGAGAATTAGGATCCAGGAAGTGATTCCGTCTACCTTTACCACTGTAGGTTTTATAAGTAGCACCTGGTATGGTCCTGTCCAGCGGGGTTCCAGGGATGACACCCGATGTCATCTTATGTAGATGAAGTCTCTTTTTTGATATCGATGTGGAGTCTCCTCTTCACCAGGTTGGTAGGCAGTGGCCAGCTGTTTTGACAGGTATCCCTGAGTTCTTTCAATAGCTTTAAGTTTGTCAAGCAAGGGGGTGTGGAAGGGATCGGTAGGTCTTAGAGTTGTGGTTAGGTCCTTACTGGAGGAGGGGCCCCATAGAGAATTTCATAGGAGGTGAGGTTACACAAAGAAACAGAGGGAGTATTTCTTGCATGAAACAGTGCAAAAGGCAGGAGCATAGTCCAATCTTTGATGCCCTCTCTAAGCTTAATTTCGTTAAGGTCTCTTTAATGGTTCCATTAATTTTTTTAACCTGTCCTGAGCTCTGGGGTCTATAAGCACAATGTAACTTCCAATTTATCCCCAGGATCCTGGCTAACCCCTTACTTACCTGGGCCATGAACGCCGGTCCATTATCAGACCCTATTACCTTAGGTAGGCCGTATCATAGAAAAATATCTTTCAGGATTTTCTAAAACCATTTGTGCCTTTTTTTTTTTGTGGGGAAGGCTTCAATCCATCCTGAAAATATATCTACAAACACTAGGAGATATTGAAGTCCATACCTTGCTGGCCAAATTTCAGTAAAGTCCACTTCCCAGAATTTCCTGGTCTGGTTGCTCATAGGTGCTTTCCTGCAGGAAGCTTGGAAGGGTAATTGTTCTATTGACAGAACGGACAGGGTTTTGTTACCCGTTCAGTTATGTCCTTTCGCTGTGAGTCAGTTAGTGGAAAACTCTGTTCTTGATCCTTCAGGAATGCCTGCAGTTTCTTTGGACCAAGGTGTGTGAATTGATGTACATTTTTAACGTAGTGTAGGGCTTTCTGAAATTGCAGGCTTGGCTCAGTGAAGTTGAGGAGTTCAGTGCCAGTGTCGTAAGATGTTATCAAAAGCTTGCTGGTGCTCAGGGGTCCATTGGAATTGGGCATCTCCCTTTAACAGCGGGTATAAAGGAGAAGTTAAGGACGCAAACACAGGAATCCATAACCTGCAAAACCCAGTAGTCCCAAGAAACTCTTTGTGTTGTCTGCTGCTGGGGGGGGTATCTGCACAACCGTTTGTTTTCTGGGCTCAGTGAGCCAACGTTTACCACCTCTAAGGGTGCCCAGGAAGACTACTTCTTGCTGGCAAATTTGGAGTTTTTTGGAAGAAGCTCTATACCCGAGTTGAGCAAGCTTACATAATAGTGCTTCGTTCCCAGACTCACAGTTTTCCTTGGTGTTGGCTGCAGTAGCAGGTCATCCACGTATTGAAGCTGGGTGACTTCAGGGTGCATAGTTCTGAAGTTGTTGACATCTCTGTGGAGGGCTTCATCAAAGAGAGTGGGGGAGTTTTTGAACCCCTGTGGGAGTCTAGTCCATGTTAGTTTACCATACGTTCCGGTTTCTGGGTCTACCCACTCAAAAGCAAACAGAAACTGACTGTCTTTATGCAGAGGCATGCAAAAGATAGCATCTTTATGTCCATACCATTTTTACTCAGGGTTCAGAGTGATAAGCAGATTGTACAAATTATTTACCTTGGGGTGAATGTCCTGCACTCTGTTGTTGATCTCTCTTAGGTCTTGAACGGGGATAGTGACCAGTTCCTGGATTTTTTACTGGTAGCAGGGGAGTGTTCCAGGCCGATTGACAGGGCCTTAGGACCCTAAAGCCAGATATTTCTGAATATGGGGCCTTAACCCATCTTTAGCATTTTTGCTCAGAGGATGTTGTTTGACATTGATTGGGGAGGCTGAGGTTTTTAACTCCACTGTTCTTGGAGGTTGTTTCATGGCTAGGCCTAACCCAACAATTTTTGCCCAGGCATCTGGGTAATCTGTTATCCATTTCTGGGGTAGCTTGCCTGTTTGATCATTCTTGGGGTGTGTGAAAAGTGGATGTTCATCTTCGACTGACATTTATAAAGCCATGACTATAGGAGTTTTTAATGAAGGATTTAGAAATTTCATTTTGGGGCCTTCGGGGTTAAAAGTTGTTTTGGCCCGGAGCTTACTGAGCAGATCTCTGCCCATCAATGGGGCCAGGCATTCTGGGATTACTAGGAAGGAATGTTGGATTTTTCCTTTCCCCATGTCCATGGTCCTCTTAGTTGTCTAAGTCTGATATTTACTGCTGTTAGCCCTTTGAACTAGAGACCTTTTATTTGATAGAGGGCCCAGTGGGGCCTTAAGGGCTGAGTATACTGCTGCTGTATCCACTTCAAAGTTTATGGGGTCCCCTTCACTTCAAAAGTTACCCTGAGCTCGGGGAAGGGATCTGAGCCCCGACATTCTCAGTCAACCTCCAGAGTCAGAAAGGCTGTCTGGTGTGGCTGTCTCTTTCTAGGGCACTTTTTGGCTCAGTGTCCTTTTTCTTTACAGTAGGCACATTGATCTGAGGCCAAGGGTGGCCTCTGGTGGGGACCCAGGTATCGCTTCTTGTCTCCCTGTTTCTTAATTTCTGACCTATTTATTGTTGTGACCAGGACCTTAGTTAATACCTTCTTCTGTCTTTTTCATCTGTCATCCTCCCTTTGCTCCCTTTCGTTCTCTCTGTTTCTCTCTTATAGGATACTTTCTCGGCTACCCTGACTAAATCTCTCAAAGTCATATCTTGTAATCCATCTAAGTATTGTAACTTTCTTTTAATATCCAGATCAGCTTGCCCAATGAAGGCCATCATGACATATGTCTTTTGATCCTCTGCCTGAAGATCGAAAGGAGTATATCTCCTATATGCCTCCATAATTCTCTCTAGAAACATAGAGGGATATTCATCAGGCCCTTGAATAATCTCTCTTACCTTGGCCAAATTATTTGGTTGGCTAGCGGCCGGTTGGAAACCCACTATTAGGGCCCGGCAATAAGTGGACAGATGCTCCCTACCTTCAAAGGTGTCGGGGTCCCAGTTGGGTCAGTTCAAGGGTAAGCCGACTTTGATAATGTTGGGAAGTTGTGTTGGTCACCCATCTGGTCCGAGGATATTTTTTTCTAGCTTCCAGAAAGTTTCTCTCTCGTTCCTCTGTCATGAAGAGAATCCCTAGGATTTGTTGGCAGTCATCCCAAGTAGGCAGGTGTGAAAACGCCAGGGAGTTCTTTGAGTTCTTTTAGCCGGGCCAGCTTCCTCCAGGGAAGGAGGGGCTGTGTGTGTGACAAGGGGAGTCATCTGGTGGGCGCTGGGCCGGCCTAGCTTTCTCCAATGGCGGAGAGGCTGAGTCAGCAGCAAAGGAATCACTTAGAGGTTGTTGGGGGTTGGTGGACGACGGCAGCGGATAAGAAGGGTATTAGAGTCCAGTAGAGTCTTGAGACTCAGGGAGAACAGAGGTTGGAGGAGGAAGAGCAGAGGGTTTGTGAGATAGAATCATGGTGGAAGGAGTAGGAGTGGGGGCAGAGACAAAGAAAGGCTTCACCCATGTAGGAGGAGATTTGCAGAGGTCCTGCAAAGTTAAGATATATGGCTGTTGATCTGGATTTCTATGTGGCCCCGGTTGAAAGACAAAATCTCTGACGTTTCAAATTAGTGGGAAGTAGATGTTTCTAGGGGCTATCCAACTCCAAAGGTGGGTCATTCTGAGGCACAGAGGGTCTGCCAGGTCCAGCAATTTACTGAAAAAGAAAGATTCTGGGCCTTGCGCAGACTTTGGTCCAGTGATCAAGGGTCAGGAAGAGAGGTGTTGAAGTTCTCTGTCCCAAAATGAGAGATACACAAACAGTGAAAGCAATCACACACTACACTGACAAGACAAGACAATAAAGACAGGCAATGGACGTCCAATACTGAGGCCAGGACTGAGTAGCCGGCAAAACCTGATGGGCTGGCAATACTGAATCCGAAGCAAAATATCACTGAGTCAAGGAGACTATTGTTCCTCGATTTCCTGAGTCCTATGGGGCATCCCCCAGGGACGTGGCGTGTGGCTCTGTGACACGTATGTCAGCCTCTGTCAGAGAGAGCTCACGCTCATCACCAATAGCCATTTTGCCAAGCCCTAACCTGAAACCTAAAACCAAAAAGAGTTCCCTTACTTACCCTGAAAGGAGCCCCTTGGGGATCTTTCATCCGCCGCTGCCGGATCTTGCTCGTGCCTCCAGATGTAAAGGTCGGGCAAGCATCAGAGGAAGAGACCACCAGAGGAATGTCTCATGCAACAGTAAATGGTTTATTATGGGTCCAGCATTCTGGGGCTCAGAGCTCACTTGAATAGAGCAGAGAGCAATGAGAACAGCTTAAGCAGAGCTTATATGCTTTCCTTGGAGAGGGCAGGGAGGGAAGTTTATTGATGGGTCAGGGCAAGTGGGTGGTTTGCGTGCAAACGGGTGAGGGTATACATTTGCAGTTTGGCAGTTGGGGACAGCACATTCTGGAAACAAGATTAGCAAACAGTCCTCAAGACTTCAACAGTGTTTTGCTAAGCATACAGAAAAACAGTAAGTAACAAGTACCTATTTTATTAACCTTTCACCAAAGCCTAAATGGAAAGTGAGCATGGATTACTAAACACATCCATATCCAGGTTGCCTAACGCTCTCAAATCAATCCTATTGGTGACTACATATTTGTTTCTTCTTAAGATAATATATTCAACCTCAACCCTGTTGAAAATGACTAATCCTATCACTCACTTTATATTTTGCCTGATTTCCTAATGTCTCTATTGATATCTGCTTTCCTACATATTTTCCCCAGTTCATCATTGTGACTGACTCTTCACATGTGCTGACATTTAAATTCACTCTTTATCCGAAACCCTATTGCTAAAGAACTTTTGGTCCAAATCCTATACTCACTCTTTTTTCTAACATACCGACTATCTTCCTAATCCTAAAGACTATCCCTTTTTGACTGGATGATCTCTTCGACAAGCAATCATCCAAGGTACAAGGTCCTATGCCATTGTATATTGATTTATCTGAGACATCTGTGCAGAACATAATTCAAAGCTAAGTATCCCAATCAACAGCCCAATGCCCTTCCTGGATTCAAATCTTATCTAGATTTCTGTTTTCAAACTTATATTTCACCAATATATTCTTGTAAATATCCAAGTTCCCAATACCATTATTCATTAAGCAGAATGATTCCTAACTCAAATGAAACATGTTATTAAGCCTAACCATACATTGTTCCCTCAAACTAACTTTACAGAAGAGCCGAGACAGAGTTTATCTTACAATACAGTAATGTAGGGTATCTTCCACCTGCTGAGAACATCAAAGGACCATGCAGAAATTATACCCTGAAGAAGTTGCAGGCAGCTATGAAGGACCTAAGAGGGGAAAAGTCATATTCCATGGCAAACAACAGGGTCAGTATGAAGGGATGTGTCTGAATCAGCCTCTCCTTTCTTAATGTAGAGAACTGATGAAACCATGCCTGTGTGGAGAGCTGTTTACAGGTGCCTATGGTTGATATACCATTCTAACTTGTGAAAGTGTCAAAGGAAGTAGGGGCAGCCTCATTTCATGGGACCTTTCGAAGCAACTGTTAGGACAAAGTGGTGGCCAAGGTAGTGACCTCATTCAGTTCCTAAAGAAAGTGACCTCACCTCTCTTCCTTGGTGATCAAAAAATCTGAAATTGTGATGCAGGAAGCCAGGCACCCAGAGCCAGTCCCAGTCCCAGTCCCAGTGGTCTCACTTGTTTGGATTTATAAAGGACAGAGTCAGTCTTCCTTGGTACCGACTGATATGAGGATTGTCAAATGGCAGAAGAGCTCTGAAGAGGGGCCTTTCCTGAGAAAGCAGGTATTGGTTCACCGCTGGCTCCTGACAACTTCACAGTGTTGGCCAAGGAGACCAGATCTGAGAAAGGACAGGCCATTTCAGGGGAACATAGTATGGCCCACCAGTTAGAGGACACTCCGGATAGTCACAGACCTACTTGGGTTAAGGAGGTGCCTTTGTGGGTGTTCAGTGAGTTTGTGCTTTTCTCTCATGTTCTGAGAATAGGTAGAAAAGGCAGTTTTTTTGGGTTGGAGTGGACTGTTTCTAGTAAGTCGTTTGACAAGGCTAGTGTTTCTAAGTCTGAGTATCCCACTGTGTCCGTGGTTGTAGACATTAGAAAAGAGAAGGCATCAAAGGATGTGTCCTGTCTAGTAGAAAACTTCCCAGCATTCATCATGCCTAATTGAAGAATGGACTTTGATTTGCCTTATGGATGGGCAACACCTACTAAATTCCTAAGTTCCTGTTTTCTTCCTGAATTCTGGCCACTCTCCAGAATAGTCTCATGGTTTTGTTTCCAAGATATGTACCACCTCCAAGCTCTGAGACATGTCCATATACTTGATAGCTGTAGAGAATGGGAACATCTTAGAAAACTCAGATATCAGTGTGACCCGGAAATTCTCAGTGGAGAAACCCTGCTTTGGTTCATTTGCTTACCTATGTTTCTGTTGTCCTGAATGTCAGGAAGGTCTTTGCCTCAGGCCACCCCTTTGTGAAGCCTGAAGAAAACAGTTTTCAAATGGAAATGAATGGGCATCACCTGTGGCTCTTTGCTTAATTGCTTGTAAAAGGATGTGTCTAAATCAGCATCTTGGCCCTGTATGAGGTTATGGCTTAGATTCTCAGCACATGATGGATCTAAAGATAGATTCCATGTGTGCAATCAAAACCAAAATGGCCAAAAATCTGTCATTGTTGATGAATCTCTTGCCTTCCTCTGTTAGGATTTTGACCTCTATCAAGTGAGAATAGGGATCCTTTAGGTCAAATGAGTTCTTTGAAGAACTGCAGAGGTGCTTGTGTTTTCTTGTGACTCCAAATCACTTAAAGAATCTATCCCTGAGAGTCAGTAGGCCTCAAATTGGAGAAGCAGGCCTATTGGATCACTCCAGGTTCACAGGAAGGGTGACCATGCCACCCTGACTTTAGGCAAATGAGGGGCAAGGAAGATTATTTCGGACACTCTCTTGGGATGCGTCCCACATGAAAAACTCCAGCCAGAGGTAATGATGAGTGTCTCTCTGGAAGAAGGTGAGGACCATGTGGAAGTGTTTTGGTTTTAATTGTAGTCGTTCGTGTGGCAGTTGGAAGAGATGACTGGATCCACCTGGGCTTGAACTCTGGTGTCATTCCCCTTAAACACTCAGTTCTGGATCAATCATCAAAGAAGTATTGCCATGAATTGTGTTAATAATTTAGGAGGCCATGCATGAGAGTCTCCGTTGGAAACAGAGCACTGGGAATCTCAGCCAGGATATCACATTATTTTTTTCTGAAAGACTTGGAAGCCATATATGCTAGTCAAAACACACATGGACCTCAATTGTAGACCTCGATGGGCCTCGATTCATGTGACTTTTAGGCCACTCTTTGGGAAGCCTTGCCTGTGAGAGTTCTTCAAATTTTTCATTGAAATGAGTTTCCTCACCATTGAATGATTCCTGAATGATTTGAAAGCCATAGTGCTTCCAACTTCATTTTTGAAAATTGGCTAGATAAATACAATGAAATTTTTGAAATTCCAATGACCAGGTGGCAATGAAGAACATTTGGATGTCCTGTTGCTGATCACGAGTGTACCAGACAGTGCCTTGATTGACTGGTTTTGATGAAAATGGTGTAGAACAGAGATCTCAACAATTTGGATCCTGCTGAGTAGTGGGCCTAGAGCAGTGGTGAGCAAATGTGTGATAAAACATCTGAGGTGGGGCCATGTGGATCTGCCATTGGCTTCCAAATGGCTTGTGACTGACATGGTGCAGCCAGCAGACCCTTATATGTAAAGGCAACTTGTTATATGGAGAGGTTTCAGTGCAATGTTCAGAATCAGGTTGCTATGGTCAAGGGGGCATCCTATGTGGTATACAAGCCCTGTTGGTGCATTCTCCTGCAGACCCTGATCCACCACACGTGACAGAACTCGCGGCAACACTGTGTCCCAGTTGAACTCCTTGTATTTCGTGAAGCAAATACCAAACTCCGAGTGCAGCAGGAAGAAACATTAGGAAAAGTGAAGGATGATGAAATGGCTTCGCAGTCCATATGGGGAGACACTTAGCCCCCAGTGGCCACAGTTTACATACAAGAGAGAATTCAGCACTGCTGCTTCATGTTTATTGGAAAATTATAAACCATGTCCTCCAGATCACAGAGATGAAGACGCAGCTTTGATGGTCTCACTAGAAAGGAAGCTAAAGATCCTCACAAAAACATATATTTCAAGTGCCCAACCTAGAGACAGTTTCTCCAGACGTCTTTAGGCAGGCAAATCTCCATGTTTGTAGAGTTTTTACACTGTCCCTTACTTTTGGAAACTCCTCTACAATCTCCAAGGTTGTGAACCCTAAGCATTTTCAATTTCAGATATGTATTTAAAGATTTTCTAACTCTTCTCCTCTAATTGTGTCTTACTTGGGGTGAAGGTAATGTCAAGGCATTGTTCTGAATGAGAGTGGGAAAATTTTTTTGTAGTACACATTTGCATACACATTGATCCATTTTCCAATTTTCCATTCGAAATACTGAATCCCTGACACTAACTCATACCCTACTAGACTCTGACTACTAATCCTAATATGATGGAGAAAAATAAACAAAAAAATGAAAATACAAGCAGTTCAGAGGAGGCATGGTGTATAGTTGGACTTCCCTCTTGCATGATAAAGGGTCGGTTTTATAAATCTACTCAATTTTTAATTGAAATAGTCCTCCATGTGTTTTTTTTTAAAGAGAGAGTTAGAGAGGAGAGAGAGAATTCTATAATATTTATTTTTTTAGTTATCGGAGGACACAACATCTTTGTTTGCACGTGGTGCTGAGATTCGAACCCATGCGGCACTCATGCAAGGCGAGCACGCTACCACTTGAGCCACATCCCCAGCTCTCTCCATGCGTTTTTAAAGTTAACAAATATGTGAATTCCTGTCTCCCTTTCTCTGTAGCCTACTCAGCACATGTACTTTTTATATGCACATATAGATTCCTACTTGGTATCACACGTATATTTTATGAGTTGGCTGACTTGGCAGAAACAAATTGTAAGAAGAGATCAGTCCTCCTAAACGCTGTTGGAACTGAAAATCCAAACTATGGGTGAGCTTCCTATTAGAACAATATTATACATAAACCCATGTTTAGTAAAATAAATATTTTTGCATCTGAGGGTGATATATATTACATGATGAATTACGATTGGCATATATATATTGATACTTTTTAATGAATTTTTGTGTTTTTTTGTCTATATATATATATATATATATATATATATATATATATATACACATACACTCTACAGATTTTATAAAATATGAAATATATTTGTCTTATATACACTCCGTAAATTCATTCATGTTCATGTATGTGGATTTATAATCAACTTTTCACAAGATTATTCTCAGAAATAATCATCTACCTGAAATACATATTTGTTTCCCAGTGCTGAAAACTAACTTCAATCAATGGTGCTTACAAATCCTAATATTTCTACAGTAACTGACCCAGTTTAACATCAATGCAAGTATATTCCTATGGGACATGATGTCTATTTTGACATTCATTTTAATTCAACACTGGTACATTACTATTTCTTCAGGTTTGCACATCATAGGATATATATTTCATTCACAAGTTCACAAATTTATAGGAATTTGTTTCACTTTTAATCACTTCCTGCTTCAGAACACATGTATTCCTCCATGTTACTTGACTGGTCTTTTCATGAGACTTCTTTCCAAACACATTATTTTCGATTTCCATAATCAATTTTGAAGCTAAACCCACACACTCTTCAAGATAAACCATAACATTAATATTACCATTAGATGTATAAGTGGTTGGAATGAATGTGTGAATATCAATATAAGATTTCCTGTACATTTTCACATTTCAATTCAATCCATTATTAAAGTTGGAACCAGGTATGCTATTTATTCACAGTATGGTCTATTAATGCATTATCTCTATATTCATAGACACAGTGTACACCTCTTTGTTCCCCCAATACTAATTTATACCTCTTCAAAACATTGCTCCCAAAAATGGTAGAAGAAATATTCATGTCACCTTATCTATCTATCTATCAATATATATATATTTCTTTTTTTTTATCACAGTAATATTCTGGACACAAAAAACAAAGGTCATACTCATGATTGTATCAAAGCCTAAATGGAAAGTGAGCATGGATTACTAAAAACAACCATATCCAGGTTGCCTAATGCTCTCAAATGTAAATCCTATTGGTGACTACATATTTGTTTCTTTCTAAGATTATATATTCAACTTCAAGCCTGTTGAAAATGTCTAATCCTATCACTCAGTTTATACTTTGCCTGATTTCCTTATATCTCTATTGATATCTGCTTTCCTACATATATTCCCCAGTTCATCATTGTGTCTGACACTTCACATATGCTGACATTTACATTCAATGTCTACCCGAGACCCTATTGCTAAAGAAATTTTGGTCTAAATCCTATACTCACTCTTATTTCTAAACCTACTGACTATCTTCCTAATCCTCCTGACTATTGCTTTTTGACTCTATGTTCTCTTCGACAATTAATCATCCAAGGTATAAGGTCCTAAACCATTGTATTTCAATTTGTCGGAGACATATATGCAGAACATAATTCAAACCTAAGAATCCCACTCAAGGACCCAATGCCCTTCTGACTTCGAATCTTACCTAGATTTCTGTTTTCATACTTACATTTCACCTGTATATTCTTGTAAATATCACAGGTTCCCAATACCATTATTCATGGGGCAGAGAGATTCCTAACCCAAATCAAACATGTTATTAACCCTAAATATACACTGTTCCCTCAATCTAACTTTACAAAAGAGGAGGGACAGAGTTGGTCTTACAATACAGGAATGTAGGGGATCTTCCACCTTCTGAGAACATCAAAGGTCCATGCAGAAATGATCCCTGGAGAAGATATAGGCAGCTATGAAGGACCTGAGAGAGGAAAAGTCATCTTTTATGGTAAACAACCTGGTCAAGATGAATGGATGTGTCTGAATCAACCTCTATCTTCTAAATGTAGAGAAGATGGACCAAATCAGGCCTGTGTGGAGAGCTCTTCCCAGGTGCCTATGGTTGATATACCATTCTAACTTGTGAAAGTGTGACAGAAAGAAGGGACAGACTCCATGTCATGGGAACCTTAGAAGTTACTGTTAGGACAAAGAGGTTGCCAAGGCAGTGACCTCATTCTGTTCCTGAAGGAAGTGACCTCACTTCACTTCCTTGGTGATGGAACTCTCTGAACTTGGGATCCAGGAAGAGAGGCACCCAGAGCCAGTCGCAGTCCCAGTCCCTGTGGTCTCACTTGTTTCAATTTACCAAGCACAGAGTCAGTCTTTCTTAGTACCAACAGATGTGAGGATGGCCAAATGCCAGGAAAGCTCTGAAGAAAGACCTTTCTGAGAAAGCAGGTATTGGTTCACCGCTGGCTCCTGACAACTGCACAGAGTTGGCCAAGGAGACCAGATTTGAGATACAACAGGCCATTTTGGGGGAATATAGTATGGCCCACCATTCAGAGGACACTCAACAAAGGAGGTGCCTTTGTGGGTGTAGGTGTGTGTATGGTTTTTTCTCAAGTTCTGAGAAGATGTAAGAAAGGCTGTTTGTTTGAATTGGCGTGGACTGTTTCTAGTAAGTCCTTTGACAAGGCGAGTGCTTCTATGTCTGTGTATCCCACTCTGTCCGTGGTTGTAGACATTAGAAAAGAAAATGCATCAATGGATGTGTCCTGTCTAGGAGAAAGCTTCGCAACATTCATCCTGCCCGATTTATTAATGGACTGCAGCTTTCCTTATTGAAGGGAAACACCTGCTATCTTTCAAAGTTTCTGTTTACATCCTGAATTCTGGACACTCTCCAGAATTGCCTCATTGTTTTGTGTCCAAGATATGTACTACCTCCAAGCTATGTGATATGGCTATGTACTGGATAGCTGAAGGGAAAGGCGAGCATCTAGGAAAACTCAGATATCAGTGTGACCAGGAAAGTCTCAGTGGAGAAACCCTGCTTTGTGCGTTTTGTTTACCTATTGTTCTGTTGCCCTGAATTTCAGGAAGGTTTTTGCCTCACACCACTCCTTTGTGAATATCAATTCAATCCATTATTTAAAGTGGAACCAGCTATACTATTTATTCACAGTATGGTCTATTCATGCATTATCTGTATATTCATAGACACAGGGTACAGCTTTTTGTACAACCAATACTTATGTATATGTCTTCAAAATATTACTCGCAGAAATGGTGAAAGAAATACTCATGTCACCTAATCTACATATACATTTTATCACAGTAATATTCTGGACACAAAATGCAAAGTTCACACTTATTATTGTGCTAAAGCCTAAATGGAAAGTGAACATGAATTACTTCCATGTTCAGGTTGCCTAATGCTCTCAAATATCAATCCTATTGGTGACTACATATTTGTTTCTTCCTAAGATTATATTTTCAAAATCAACCCTGTTCCAAATATCTAATCATATCACTCACTTTATACTTTGCCTGATTTTGTAATATCTCTTTTTTTATTGTTACGATGAGCCAATTTAGTACTTTTTTAATTTTTATTTTTTTCATCTTTCATACATTTGATTCAAGTGAGTTATGCATTTCCATTTTTACCCCAAATACAGATTGCAGAATCACATCAGTTACACATTCACAATGTTTACATAATGCCATATTAGTGACTGTTGTATTCTGCTGACTTTCCTATCCCCTACTATCCCCCCTCCCCTCCCCTTTCATCTTTCCTCTCTACCTCATCTGTTGTTGTTCCGTTCTCTCCCTTCCCCCCCTTTCCCCTCACAACCTCGTATATGTGATTTCGTATAACGATGAGGGTTCTTTCCGTTTCCATGCAATTTCCCTTCTCTCTCCCTTTCCCTCCCATCACTTGTCTCAGTTTAATGTTAATATTTTCCTCATGCTCTTTCCCTCTGTTCAGTTCTTAATTGCTCTCCTTAAATCAAAGAAGACATTTGGCATTTGTTTTTTAAGGATTGGCTAGCTTCACTTAGCATAATCTGCTCTAATGCCATCCATTTCCCTGCAAATTCCATGAATTTGTCATTTTTTAGTGCTGCATAATACTCCATTGTGTATAGATGCCACATTATTTTTTATCCATTCATCTATTGAAGGCCATCTAGGTTGGTTCCACAGTCTGCCTATTGTGAATTGTGCTGCTATCATCATTGATGTGGCGGTATCCCTATAGCATGCTCTTTTATGGTCCTCAGGGAATAGTCCGAGGAGGGCGATAGCTGGGTCAAATGGTGGTTCCATTCCCAGCTTTCCCAGGAATCTCCATACTGCTTTCCATAATGGCCGCACCATTTTGCAGTCCCACCAGCAATGTACAAGTGTACCCTTTTCCCCACATCCTCGCTAGCACTTATTATTGATTGACATCCTAATGGCTGCCGATCTTACTGGAGTGAGATGGTATCTTAGGGTGGTTTTGATTTGCATTTCTCTGACTGCTAGAGAAGGTGAGAATTTTTTCATGTACTTATTAATTGATTGTATGTCTTCTTCTGAGAAGTGTCTGTTCAGGTCCTTGGCCCATTTGTTGATTTTGTAATATCTCTATTGTTATCTGCTTTCCTACATATTTTCCACTGTTCATCATTGTGACTGACCCTTCAAGTGTGCTGATATTTACTTTCACACTTTAACCCAAACCCTATTGCTAAAGAACTTTTGTTCCAAATCCTATACTAACTCTTCTTTGTTAACCTACCGAATATCTATCTAATCCTACTTACTATCCCTTTTTGACTGGATGTTCTCTTCGAATTTTAATCATAAAAGGTACAAGGTCCTATGCCATTGTATATCGATTTATCTGAGATATCTGTGCACAACGTAAATCAAAGCTAAGTATCCCAATGAAGGGCCCATTGCCCCTCTGGGCTTCAAATTACCTAGACTTTTTTTTTCATTTATATATTTCACCTCTATATTTTTAAAAATATCGCAGGTTCCCAATACCATTATTCATCCAGCAGAATGATTTCTAACCCAAATCAAACATTTTATTAACCCTAACAATACACTGTTCCCTCAATGTAAATTTAAAGAAGAGCAGGGAGAGAGTTGGTCTTACAATACAGGAATATAGGGGATCTTTCACCTGTTGAGAACCACAAGTTCAATGCAGAAATGATCCCTGGAGAATATGTAGTCAGCTATGGAGGACCTGAGAAAGCAAAAGTAATCGTCCATGGCAAAATACCTGGTCAGGATGATGGGATGTGTCTGAATCAGAACCTCTCTTCTCAATGTAGAGGAGATGGACCAAACCAGGCCTGTGTGGAGAGCTATTACCGGGTTCGTATGGTTGATATACCATTCTAACTTGTGAATGTTTCTCAGGAAGTAGGGGAAGCCTCCATCTAATGAGACACTTGGAAGCAACTGTTAGGATAAAGTGGTTGCCAAGGCAGTGACCTCATTTAGTTCCTGAAGGAAGTGACCTCACCTTACTCCCTTGGTGATGGAACTCTCTGAACTTAGGATCCTGGAAGCCAGGCACACAGAGCCAGTCCCAGTACCAGTCCCAGTGGGTTCACTTGTTTGGAATTACCAAGGACAGAGTCAGTCTTTCTTTGTACCTACTGATGTTAGAATGGCCAAAAGCCAAGAGAGCTCTGAAGAGGGGCCTTTCCTGAAAAAGCAGGTAGTGGCCCACCGCTGGCTCCTGACAACTTCATAGAGATGGCCAAGGGGACCATATCTGAGACAGGACAGGACATTTCGGGGGAACATTGTGTGGCCCACCAGTCAGAGGACACTCCATAGAGTCACAGACGTACTTAGGGTAAGGAGGTGCCTTTGTGGGTGTGGTTGTGAGTTTGTGATTTTGTCTCATGTTGTGAGAATAGGAAAAAAAGGTGGTTTGTTTGGTTTGGAGTGAACTGTTTCTCGTAAGTCGTTTGAAAAGGAGAGTGTTTCTATGTCTGTGTATCCCATGGTGTCCGTGGTTGTAGACATTAGAAAAGAGAGTGCATCAATGGATGTGTCCTGTCTAGTAGAAAGCTTCCCATTTCATCCTGCCCAATTTATGAATGGTTTGCGGCTTTACTTAAAGATGGGCATAACCTAATACATTCCTAATTTCCAGGTTTATTCATGAACTCTGTTCACTCTCCAGAATAGGATCATGGTTTTGTGTCCAACATATATACCACCTCCAAGCTCTGTGACATGGCCATGTACTGGATAGCTGAAGGGAATGGCGAGCATCTCAAAAAACTCAGATATCCGTGTGACCAGGAAAATCTCAGTGGAAAAACCCTGCTTTGGGCATTTTGCTTATATATTGTTCTGTTGAACTGAATGTCAGGAAGTTCTTGCTCTGGCCACCGCTTTGTGAAGCCTGAAGTAAACAGTTTTCAAATGGAAATGATTGGGCATCACCTGTGGCTCTTTGCTTAATTGCTTTGGAAAGGGATGTGTCTGAATTAGCATCTTGGCCCTGTGTGAGGTTGTGGCTTAGATTCTCAGCACCAGATGGATCTAAAGAAAGATCCCATGTGTGCATCCAAAACCAAAATGGCAAATACACCAGTCATTGTGGATAAAGTCTCGCTTTCCTCTGTGAGGTTCCTGACCTCTATCAAGTGAGAATATGGATCCTTTGTGTCAATTGAGTTCTTCAAAGCCCTGCAAAGGTGCTTGGGTTTTCTCATGACTCTAATTTACATAAAGAATCTATACCTCTAACTCAGTAGGCCTCAAATTGAAGAAGCGGTGCAGTATTAACTGCATGCCTATTTGATCACTCCTGGTTCACAGGAAGTATGTCCAGGCCACCCTGACTTTAGGCAAATGAGGGGCAAGGGAGCTTATTTTGGACACTGTCTTGGAATGTGGCCCTCATAGAAACCTCCAGCCAGAGGTTATGATGAGTATCTATATGGAAAAAGATGAGGGCCATGTGGGAGTGTTTTGGTTTAATTGTGGTCATTGTGTGGCTGTTAAAGGAGATGCCTGGGTCCACATGGGCTTGAACTCTGGTGTGATTACACTTAGAGAGTGCATTCTGGATCTGATCTCAGAGAACTTGTGCCATGAATTGTGTTGGGATTCTAGGAGGGCACGCATGAGAGTCTCCCTTGGAAACTGAGATCTAGGCCCAGTGTGGCTTTCCACAGAGCATAGGGAATCTCAGCCAGGATACCACATGATTTTTTTTTTCTGAAAGACTTGGTAGGCATAGGTGACAGTCAAAACACACATGGACCTCACATTGTAGACCTCAATGGGTCTGATTTCATGTGACTTTTTGGCCACTCCCTGGGAAGCCTTGTCTTTAACAGTTCTACAGAGCTTTCATTGAAATGAGGTTTCTCATCATTTAATGGTTCCTGTACAAATTGAAATCTACAGTGCCTCCATCTTCATCCGTGAAAAATGGCTAGATAAATACAATAAAATTATTGAAATTTCCATGACCAGGTGGCACTGGAGAAAATTTGGAAAACCGGTTGCTGATCATGAGTATACCAGACAGTGCCTTAATTGACTAGGTTTCATCAAAATGGTGTATAACAGAGATGCCAGTAAATTGGAGCCTGCTGAGTAGTGGGCCTAGACCAGAGGAGGGGAGGTGTGTGATAAAACATCTGTGGTGGGGCCATGTTGATCTTCCATTGGCTTCCAAATGCCTTGTGACTGACATGGTGCAGCCAGCAGACCCTTATATGTAATGGTATCTTGTTATATAGAGAGGTTTCAGGGCAATGTTGACAATTATGTTGCTGTGGTCAAGGGGAAAAGCTATGTAGAATAGAAGCATTGTTGGTATATTCTCTTGCAGACCCTGACCCACCACACGTGACAGAACTACCTCAAGCACTGTGTCCCAGGTGATCTTTTTTTTACTTCATAAGCAAATACCAAACTCCCAGTGCAGGAGCAAGAAACACCAGGAAAAGTGAAGGATGACCAAATGGCTTCACAGTCCACACGCGGAGACACTTAGGCCCCAGAGGACACAGTTTACCTACATAGAGAGAATTCAGCACTGCTGCCTCATGTTCATTGGAAAATATGAACCATGTCCTCCAGGTCGCATAGATGCACACCCAGCTTTGATGGTCTCAGTACAAAGAAAGCTCCTTACGAAAACATATATATCAAGTGCCCAACCTCAGAGGCAGTTTCTCAAGAAGTCTTTAGGGCAGCAGAGCTCCATGTTTGTGGAGTGCTTACCCTGTCCCATACTTTTGGAAACTCCTTTACGACATCCAAGGTTGTGAACTCATGAGAATATTCATTTCCAGATATGTATTCACAGAATTTTTAACTCTTATCCTCTAATTGTGTCTTACTTGGGACGAGGGTAATGTCTAGGCATTGTTCTGAATGAGAGTGGAAAGATTTTTGTGAATCCCTGACACTAACCCATTCCCTACTAGACTCTGACTACTAATCCTAATATGATGGAGAAACATAACCCAAACAGAATAGAAATACAAGCATTTCAGAGGAGGCATGGTGTATAGTTGGACATGCCTTTTGAAATATATAGGGTAGGAGTTATAAATCTAGTCAATTTTTAATTGAAATAGTTCTACATGTGTTTTTCAAGTTAACAAATATATGAATTACTGTCTTCCTTTCACAGTAGCCTATTCAGCACATGTGTTTTAATATGCACATATAGAATCCTACCTGGTGTCACACGTACATTCTCGTGAGGTGGCTGACATGGCACATACAAATTGCGAGAAGTGATCACTCGTCCTAAACACTGTTGGAACTGAAAATTCAACCCATGGGTGAGTTTCCTATTTGAACAAACTTATATAAAAATCCATATTCATTAAAATGAATATTTTTGGATACGATGATTATATATATTTCATGATGAATTTCAATTGGCATATATATTGCTATTTTTAATGTCTGTGATATATATATATATATATATATATATAAAACATGTGTCTTATTATACACTCCCTAAATTCATTCATATTGATGTATTTGGATTTTTTTTTTTTAATTAATTTTTATTGTAGGTTGTTCAAAACATTACATAGTTCTTGATATATCATATTTCACACTTTGATTCAAGTGGGATATGCGCTCCCATTTTTACCCCATATACAGATTGCAGAATCACATCATTTGCACAACAATTGATTTACATATTGCCATTCTGGTGTCTGTTGTATTCTGCTGCCTTTCCTATCCTCTACTATCCCCCCTCCCCCCTCCCCTCCCCTCTTCTCTCTCTACCCCCTCTACTGTAATTCATTTCTCCCCCTTATATTTTTCCTCCTTTCCCCTCACTTCCTCTTGTATGTAATTTTGTATACCCCTGAGGGTCTCCTTCCATTTACATGCAATTTCCCTTCTCTCTCCCTTTCCCTCCCACCTCCCATCCCTGTTTAATGTTAATCTTCTTCTCATGCTCTTTGTCCCTACTCTGTTCTTAGCTACTCTCCTTATATCAAAGAAGACATTTGGCATTTGTTTTTAAGGGATTGGCTGGCTTCACTTAGCATAATCTGCTCTAATGCCATCCATTTCCCTCCAAATTCTATGATTTTGTCATTTCTTAATGCAGAGTAATACTCCATTGTGTATAAATGCCACATTTTTTTTATCCATTCGTCTATTGAAGGGCATCTAGGTTGGTTCCACAGTCTTGCTATTGTGAATTGTGCTGCTATGAACATGGATGTAGCAGTGTCCCTATAGTGTGCTCTTTTTAGGTCTTTAGGGAATAGACCGAGTAGGGGAATAGCTGGATCAAATGGTGGTTCCATTCCGAGCTTTCCAAGAAATCTCCATACTGCTTTCCAAATTGGCCGCACCAATTTGCAGTCCCACCAGCAATGTACAAGAGTACCCTTTTCCCCACATCCTCGCCAGCACTTGTTGCTGTTTGACTTCCTAATGGCTGCCAATCTTACTGGAGTGAGATGGTATCTTAGGGTGGTTTTGATTTGCATTTCTCTGACTGCTAGAGATGGTGAGCATTTTTTCATATACTTGTTGATTGATTGTATGTCCTCCTCTGAGAAATTTCTGTTCAGGTCCTTGGCCCATTTGTTGATTGGGTTATTCGTTATCTCATTGTCTAATTTTTTTAGTTCTTTGTATATTCTGGATATTAGGGCTCTGTCTGAAGTGTGAGGAGTAAAGATTTGTTCCCAGGACGTAGGCTCCCTATTTACCTCTCTTATTGTTTCTTTTGCTGAGAAAAAACTTTTTAGTTTGAGTAAGTCCCATTTGTTGATTCTAGTTATTAACTGTTGTGCTCTGGGTGTCCTATTGAGGAATTTGGAGCCCGACCCCACAGTATGTAGATCATAGCCAACTTTTTCTTCTATCAGACGCCATGTCTCTGATTTGATATCAAGTTCCTTGATCCACTTTGAGTTAACTTTTGTGCATGGCGAGAGAAAGGGATTCAGTTTCATTTTGTTGCAAATGGATTTCCAGTTTTCCCAACACCATTTGTTGAAGATGCTATCCTTCTTCCATTGCATGCTTTTAGCCCCTTTATCGAATATATGATAGTTGTAGTTTTGTGGATTGGTTTCTGTGTCCTCTATTCTGTACCATTGGTCCACCCGCCTGTTTTGGTACGAGTACCATGCTGTTTTTGTTACTATTGCTCTGTAGTATAGTTTGAAGTCTGGTATAGCTATACCGCCTGATTCACACTTCCTGCTTAGCATTGTTTTTGCTATTCTGGGTCTTTTATTTTTCCATATGAATTTCATGATTGCTTTCTCTATTTCTACAAGAAATGCCGTTGGGATTTTGATTGGCATTGCATTAAACCTATAGAGAACTTTTGGTAATATCGCAATTTTGATGATGTTACTTCTACCTATCCATGAACAGGGTATATTTTTCCATCTTCTAAGATCTTCTTCTATTTCTCTCTTTAGGGTTCTGTAGTTTTCATTGTATAAGTCTTTCACCTCTTTTGTTAGGTTGATTCCCAAGTATTTTATTTTTTTTGAGGATATTGTGAATGGGGTGGTTGTCCTCATTTCCATTTCAGAGGATTTGTCACTGATATACAGGAATGCCTTTGATTTATGCGTGTTGATTTTATAGCCTGCCACTTTGCTGAATTCATTTATTAGCTCTAATAGTTTCTTTGTAGACCCTTTTGGGTCTGCTAGGTATAGAATCATGTCATCTGCAAATAGTGATAATTTGAGTTCTTCTTTTCCTATTTTTATGCCTTTAATTTCTTTCGTCTGTCTAATTGCTCTGGCCAGTGATTCGAGAACTATGTTGAACAGAAGTGGTGAGAGAGGGCATCCCTGTATTTGGATTTTAAATCAACTTTTCACAAGATTATTCTCAGTAATATTCATCCACCGGAAATACATATTTGTTTCCTAGTACTGAAAACTAACTTCTTTGAATGGTGCAAACATATCCTAACATTTCTACACTAACTGACCCTGTATAAAATCAATTCAAGTAGATTACTATGGGACATGATGTGTATTTTGATGTTCAATTTTATTCAACACTTCTACATTACTATTTATTCACTTTATGCACATCATGGAATATATATTTCATCCACAAGTTAGCAAATTTATAGGCATTTGTCTCACTTTCAATCACTTCGTGCTTCAGAACACATGTATTCATCCATGTTTCTTGACTGACCTTTTCATGAGACTTCTTTCCAAACACATTATTTTCGATTTCCATAATCACTTTTGAAACACTTCAAAAGTTACCTTGAGCTTGGGGAGGGAAACTGAGCCCCAACTTTCTTAGTCATCCTCCAGAGTCAGTATGGCTGGCTGGTGTGGCTGTCGCTTTTTATGGCAATTTTGGCCCAGTGTCCTTTTTTCTTTAGGGTAGGCACATTGATCTGAGGGCAGGGTGCCCTCTGGCATGGGCCAATGTTATCCCTTCTTGTCTACCTGTTTCTTAATTTCTGGCCTATTTGTTGTTGTGACCAGGACCTTAGTCAACGCCTTAGTCTGCCTTTTGTTTCTTTTATCCTCCCTTTGCTCCCTTCTCTTCCTCAGTTTCTCTCTTATAGTATACGTTCTTGACTTCTCTGACTAAATCTCTCAAAGTCATATCTTGTAATCAATCTAGCTTTGTAACTTTGTTTTAATATCCAGGCCAGTTTGCCCAATAAAGTCCATCGTGACAGATGCCTTTTGATTTTCTGCCTGAGGATCAAAAGGAGTATATCTCCTATATGCCTCTATAATTCTCTCTAGAAACATAGTGGGAGATTCATCAGGCCCTTGAATAATCTCTCTTACCCTGTCCAAATTAGTTTGTCGCTAGCGGCTGCTTGGAGACACACTATTAGAGCCCAGTGATAAGTGGACAGATGCTCCCTACCTTCAAAGATTTTGGGGTCTCAGTTGGGTGGGTTCAAGGGAAAGCTGCCTTTGATTATGTTGGGAAGTTGTGTCGGACGCACATCTTGTTTGAGGATATTTTTTTCTAGCTTCCTGGAGGATTCACTGTTGTTCCTCTGTCATGAAGAGAATCCCTAGGAGTTTTTGGCAGTCTTCTGCAGTAGGCTGGTGTGAAAACATCAATGACTCAACCAGACCTGAGAGCCAAGTAGGGTCCTCAGAAAAAGGGGGATTATAATTTTTTTAAGTTATTTAGGTCTGAGGAGAAGAAAGGCTAATACTGGTAGGCTTGCATTTTTTTCCCCGTGGCCATCGTCAATCATTGGCCCATAGGGATGGAGGGGGAGCATCCCGAGAGTTCCAGGGTTTTCAATCATTCACCGCCAGCGAGTTCCTTTAGACGGGTCAGCTTCCTCCAAGGGAAGAGGTGCTGTGTGTGCCGCAAGGGAATTATCTGGAGGGCGCTGGGCCGGCATAGCTTCCTCCAATGGAGGAGAGGCTGAGTCAGCAGCACGGGAATCACTTAGAGGGTGTTGGAGGTTGGGGGACAAGGGCAGGGGATAAGGAGGGGAAGGAGAGTCCAGTAGAGTGAAATCTGGTGACTCAAGGAGAACAGAGGGTGTAGGAGGAGGAGGAGCAGAGGATTTGAGAGTTCCTGGGGGAAGGAGTCAGAATGGGGGCAGGGGCAAGAAAGGCTTCACCCATGGAAAAGGAGATATGCAGAGTTCCCGCCGAGTTAAGATATATGGCTGTTGATCCAGATGGCTATGTGGCCCCGGCTGAAAGACAATATCTCTGACTTTTTTAAATTAGTGGGAAGTAGAAAGATCCTTCTAGGGGTAATCCAAATCCAAAGGTGGGTCATTCTGAAGCACAGAGAGTCTGCCACATCCGGGGCTTTACTGAAAAAGAAAGATTCTGAGCCCTTAAGCGGACTTTGGTCCAGTGATCAAGGATCAGGGAAAGAGGCATTGAAGTGCTCTGTCCCATAATGAAAGATACACAAACAGTTAAAGCAATGAAACATGACACAGACAAGGCAAGGCAATGAAGACAGGCAATGGACGTTCAACACTGAGACCAGGACTGAGGAGCTGGCAAAACCCGATTGACTGGCAATTCTGAATCCGAAAAAAAATATCACTGAGTCCAGAAGACTATCTCGTCCCCATAAATTTACGGGAAGATGATCCAATACATATGGCTGTAGAGTTCCTTCACATCCTCAGGTTCCTTCCAATCTAATACCATTGCACTTCTATGGGGATTAGACGCCACTCCTAGGCCTCGAAGCGTTTGAGTGGCTTGTTGTAACGGCCAATGTTTTGGCCATTCTTGACGAGAGATGATGCTAAGGTCTGCATCTGTATCCAGTAGCCCATTAAATTTATGCCCTTGAATATTTAGTTTTAGCATGGGGCCAGAATCTAAATTTAAAGAAAGCATAGCCCAATCTACACCTGTGGAGCCTAATCACTTGGAACCTCTTTCTACAGTACAACTGGAAAATTTTTCATGTAGGCTGGGTATTATTAGTAACTGCGCTATTCTATCTCCTGGTGAAATTACTGATATACCCTTTGGAGAACTGGCTATAATTTTTATTTCACCTTCATAGTCGAGATCAATTACGCCAGGACTTATCATAAGTCCTTTTAGAGTAGAAGAGCTGCGTCCCAATAATAAGCCTACTGTTCCTTTGGGAAGAGGTCCTTTTTCCCATGTGGAAATGAATTGAACTCCCATCTCTGCAGTTAGTACTGCTCTGGCGGAGGCACAGATGTCCAACCCTGAGCTCCCTCTGGTTTGTCTGATGAGGGATCTGATGGACAATGTGTCCTGGGCACTACCCTGATGGGGTTGCTGGGTTTCTCCAGTGCTGCGTATATTTGTGGTTTTGGGCCCCGGAGCATTGAGCCCCCTTGTCCATTTTTGGCAATGGAGCTCCATGTCTTTGTCCACAATATTGTGGATAAACACCTGGTCCTTGTTCGTTTTTTGATAATGGTGTACCCTCTATGGTGGTTTGAGAACAGCATTCATTAGCCCAAATTCTCCCTCTACGGCATCGTGGACAAATACCTGGTATTCTACTCCTTTGATACCTAGTTTTGTTAAACCCTCCTCCTATGGGACAATTCCTTTTAAAATGTCCTGTTTCTTCACAATTGTAGCATGTTCTTGGCCTGGCATCTAAAGCCTGTTTTACTGCAGCTGCCACAATTTGCCCTTGTTCATTAATGTCTCTGGCATCTAAAGCCTGTTTTACTGCAGCTTCCACGACTTGCTCTTGTTCTTTAATGTCTCTACATAATTTAATATATGTGTTTAAATCTTCATGTTTCCATGGTCTAATGATATCATTACACCAAAGATTCGCTTGCTCATAGGCCACTTGTTTTAGTAATGGCATTGCTTGTTGTGTATTTCCAAAAACTCTGGTAGCTGTTTGAATAAGCCTATCTACAAATTCAGCATAAGGTTCATTAGCTCCTTGTATTACCTTAGATAATTAACCTTGTAAACCTCCATGTCCTTGTAAAGTCTTCCATGCCTTAATTGCATCTAACAATTTACTGAACACTCTTTCAGTTTTTTTTTTTTTAATAATTTCTGATTCCGCATTTCTACTATAATACAACCCAACAAGATGACACCAAACAAAACAGCTCCTCAGGAATAGCCGTCAGAGCCCAACTGCCACCACAGGCTTCCCACAAGCCTCTCCCTCAAACACAAGTCTCCTCCTCTTGAGGCCGATTGGCTGGGTCGCATGGGCGGAGCCAAAAAAGTCCCCCAATGAGCAGTTCCGTGGTCTGAAAGGGCAGGGAACCAGCCCAATGTGCATCACCACATCGGAGCCAATCAGCTAGATGTTGCTGGGGCCGCTGTGAGCCAATCATCCGCTGGCAGTCTGAAAGGTCGGGGAAACCGCTCATTGAGCATCTCCAATCAGCATCACCACAGAGAAGCAAATCAGCTAGATGATGCTGGGGCCGCTGTGAGCCAATCATCAGCCGGCAGATGGAAGTTTGCTGGCAGCTGCAAGTTTACTGGGGCTCCTTTGGCTGTGGCTCTCAACAGATTATTCTCAGAAATATTTAACCACCTAAAATACATATTTGTTTCCTAGTACTGAAAACTAACTTCAGTGAATGGTCCTTATATATCCTAATATTTCTATAGTAACTGACCAAGTTTAACATCAATGCAGTTAGATTCCTATGGGACATGAAATGTATTTTGAAGTTCATTTTTATTCCACACTGATACATTACTATTTCTTAAGTTTATGGACATCATAGGATATAACCTTTCATCCACAAATTCACAAATTTATAGGCATGTGGTTCACTTTCAATCACTTCCTCTTTCAGAAAACATGTATTCCTCTATGATTCTTTAGTGGTCTTTTCAATAGACTTCTTTCTAAAAACATTATTTTCGATTCTATACTCATTTTTGAAGCAAAACTCACACACTCTTCATGATAAACCGTAACCCTAATATTACCATTAGATGTATAACTGGTTGGAATGAATGTATATATATCAATATAAGATTTCCTATATATTTTCAAATATAATTTCAATGCATTATTTAACGTTGGAACCAGTTATATAATTAATTCACAATATGGTCTATTCATGCATCATCTCTTATTCATCAACACAGGGTACACCTATTTTATCCGCAATACTAATTTATAAGTTTTCAAAATATTGCTCCTCATATTGGTGGAAGAAATACTCATGTAATCTGATCTAAATATATACTTTACCACAGTAATATTCTTGACACAAAATGCAAAGGTCACACTTATGATTGTACTAAAGCCTAAATTTAAAGTGAGCATGGATTACTAAAAACCTCCATGTCTAGGTTCCCTAATGCGCTCAAATGTCAATCCTATTGGTGACTAAATAATTGTTTCTTCCTAAGATTATATATTCAACCTCAACCCTGTTGAAAATGTCTAATCCTATCACTCACTTTAGACGTTGCCTGATTTCCTAATGTGTCTATTGATACATATTTACTCTCTTTCCTACATATTTTCCCCAGTTCATCATTGTGACTGACTCTTCACATGTGCTGACATTTACATTCACTCTCTAACTAAAACCCTATTGCTAAAGAACTTTTGGTCCAACTCCTAGACTCACTCTTCTTCCTAATCCTACTGACAATCTTCCTAATCCTTTGGACTATCCCTTTTGGACTGGATGATCTCTTCTAAATTCAGTCATCTGAGGTACAGCATCCTATGCCATTGTAAATGAATTTATCTGAGACCTCGGTACAGAACATAATTCAAGCTTAGTATGCCAATCAATTGCCAAATGCCCTTCTGGGCTTCAAATCTTACCTAGATTTCTGTTTTTGTACTTATATTTCAAGTCTATATTCTTATAAGTATCAGAGGTTCCCAAACCATTATTCATCCAGCAGAATGATTCCTAACCAAAATCGAACATGCTATTAACCCTAACCATACAATGTTCCGTCAATCTAACTTTACAGAAGAGCAGGGACCGAGTTGGTCTTACAATACAGGAATGTAGGGGATCTTCCATCTGCTGAAAACCTCAAAGGTCCATGCAGAAATGATGCATGGAGAAGATTTAGGCAGCTATTTAGGACCTGAGAGAGCAAAAGTCATCTTCCATGGCAAACAACCTAATCAGGATGAAGGGATGTTTCTGAATCAGCCTCTCTCTTCTTAATGTAGAGAAGTCGGACCAAACCAGGCCTTTGTGGAGAGCTGTTCCCAGGTGCCTGTGGTTTCTATACCATTCTAATTTGTGAATGTGTCACAGGAAATAGGGGCAGCCTCCATCTTATGAGAACCTAGGAAGCAACTGTTAGGACATATTGGTGGCCAAGTCAGTGACCTCATTCAGTTCCTGAAGGAAGTGACCTCACATACTTCCTTGGTGATGGAATTCTCTGAATTTGGGATCCAGGAAGCCAGGCACCCAGAGCCATTACCCGTCCAAGTCCCAGTGGTCTCACTTGTTTGGATTTACCAAGGATAGAATCAGTCTTTCTAGGTACCTATTCATGTGAAGGTGGCCAAATTCCAAGAAAGCTCTGAAGAGGCGCCTTTACTGACAAGACTGGAATTGGCTCACCACTGCCTCCTGACAACTTCACAGAGATGGTGAATGACACCAGATCTGAGACAGGAAAGGCCATTTCGGAGGAACATCGTATGGCCTACCAGTCAGAGGACACTCAGAAGAGTCACAGACCTACTTGGGGGAAGGAGGTGCCTGGGTGTGTGGATGTCAGTTTGTGGTTTTGTCTCATGTTCTGAGAATAGGTAAAAAAACGTGATTTATTTCTTTTGGAATGGACTGTTTCTAATAAGTCATTTGACATGGTGAGTGTTTCTATTTCTGTGTATCCCACTGTGTCCGTGGTTGTACACATTAGAAAAGAGAATGCATCAATGAATAAGTCCTGTGTAGTAGAATGCCTCCCACCAATCAACCTGTTCAATTTATGAAAGGACTGCGGCTTGCCTTACCAATGGGAAACACCTACAACCTTCCTAAGTTCCTGTTTTCTTCCAGAATTCTGGCCACTAGCCAGAATAGGCTCATCGTTTTTTATCCATGATATGTACCACCTCCAATCACTGTGACATGACCATGTACTGAATAGCTGAAGGGAATGGCATGGAGAGCATCTCAGAAAACTCAGATATCAGTGTGGCCAGGAAACTCTCAGTGGAGAAACCCTGCTTTGGGCCTTTTGCTTACATTTTGTTCTGTTGCCCTGAATGTCAGGAAGGTATTTGCCTCTGGCCACCCCTTTGTGAAGACTGAAAAAAACAGTTATCAAATGGAAATGAATGAGGATCACCTGTGGCTTTTGGCATAATTGCTTTGGAAAGGGAGGTGTCTGAATCAGCCACTTGGCCCTGTGTGAGGCTCCAGCTTAGCACATGATGGATCTAAAGAAAGATCCCGTGTGTGCATCCAAAACCAAAATGGCAAAAAGATCAGTCATTGTGGATGAAGTCTCTAGCCTTTTTCTGTGATGTTCCTGACTCCATCAAGTGAGAATAGGGATCCTTTGGGTCAAATGAGTTCTTCAAAGCCCTGCAGAAGTGCTTGGGTTTTCTCATTACTCCAAACCACATAAAGAATCTATATCTGACATTCAGTAGGCCTCAAAATGGAGAAGCAGAGGAGTATTAATGGCAGGTCTATTTAATCCCTCCTGGTTCACAGGAATGGTGTCCAGGCCACCCTGACTTTAGGCAAATGAGGGCCAAGGGTGCTCATTTTGGTCACTGTCTTGGGCTGCCCCCCTCATGGAAACCTTCAGCCAGAGGTTATGATGAGTGTCTATATGGAGAAGATGAGGGCCTTGTGGGAGTGTTTAGGTTTTAATTTTGGTCATTTATGTGTCGATTGGAAGAAATGACTGGGTCCAACTGGGCTTGAACTCTGGTGTGAGTTCAAGGGGACTTAGAGACTGAGTTCTGGAACTAAACTCAGAGAAGTATTGCCATGAATTGTGTTGGGATTTTAGCAGGCCACACATGAGAGTCGCCCTTATAAACTGAGATCTAGGTCCAGGGTGGCTTTCCACAGAGCACTGAGAATCTCAGCCTGGATATCACATGATTTTTTCTGAAACACTTGGCAGGCATACTTGAGCATCAAAACACACATGGACCTCACATTGTAGACCTCAATAGTCCTGGATTTCTGTGACCTTTTGGCCACTCCTTGGGGAAGACTTGCCTGTGAGAGTTTTCCAGAGGTTTCATTGAAATGAGCTTCCTCACCATTTAATGTTTCCTGAAAAAATTGAAACCAACAGTGCCTCCAACCTCATGCTTGAATAATGGCTCTATAAATACCATGAAATTTTTAAAATTCCTTTGACCAGGTTGCACAGGAGAACCTTTGGATGTACTGTTGCTGACGATGAGTGTACCAGACAGTTCCTTGATTGACTAAGTTTCATGAAAATGGTGTAGAACAGAGATGCCAGTAAGTTCAAGCCTGCTGATTAGTGGACCTAGAGCAGAGATGTGCAGTTTTGTGATAAAACTTCTGTCGTGGGGCCTTGTGGATCTGCCTTTGACTTCCAAATGGCATGTGGCTGACATGGTGCATCCAGCAGACCCTTATATGTAAAGGCATCTTTTTATAAGAAGAGGTTTAAGGGAAATGTTCACAATCAGGTTATTATGGTCAAGGGGGCAAACTATGTGGGCTAGAAACCTGGTTGGTGCATTCTCCTGCTGACCCTGACCCACCACACATGACAGAACTCCCTCCAGCACTGTGTTCCAGTTGAGCTCCTTGTATTCCATGAAGCAAATACCAAATTCCCAGTGCAGCACCAAGAATCACCACGAAATGTGGAGGATGACCAAATGGTTTCACAGTCAACATGTGGATACACTTAGCTCCCCGTGGCCACAGTTTACCTACAAAGAGAGAATTCAGCACTGCTGCCTCATGTTTATTGGAAAATAAGAAACCATATCCATAAGGTCAAAGAGATGAAGACCCAGCTTTGATGGTCTCCCTAGAAAGGAAGCTAAAGCTCCTGACAACAACATATGTTTTAAGTGCCCAACCTCAGAGACAGTTTCTCAAGAAGTCTTTAGGCAGGCAGAGGTCCATGTTTGTGGAGTTTTTACCCTGTCCCTTACTTTTGGAAACTCCTCTACCACTTCCAAGGTTTTAAACTCCTGATCGTATTCCATTCCAGATATGTAGTCACGGATTTTCTAACTCTTCTCCTCTAATTGTGTCTTACTTGGGGCGAAGGTGATATCTAGGTGTTGTTCTTGATGAGAGTGGGAAGATTTTTGTGTACCACATATTTGCATACACATTGGATTCATTTTCCTATTTTCCATTCAATATACTGAATCCCTGACACTAACTCACACCCTACTAGACTCTGATTACTAATCCTAATATGATGGAGGAAAGTAACCCAAGCATTATAGAAACATAAGCAGTTCAGAGGAGGCATGGTGTATAGTTGGACTTGCTTTTTGCATGATAAATGGTAGGTGTTATAAATATAGTCAATTGTTAATTGAAATAGTTCTCCATTGTTTTTAATGTTAACTTATTTCTGAATTCCTGTCTCCATTTCTCTGGAGCCTATTCAGCACATGTATTTTTATATGCACATATAGAATCCTACCTGGTATCACACGTACATTTTTGTGAGGTGGCTGACTTTGCAGATACAAATTGTGAGAAGAGATCACTCCTCCTAAACGCTTTTGGATCTTAAAATTCCACCTATGGGTGAGGTTCCTAGTTGAACAACATTATACATAAATCCATGTTCACTAAAATGAATACTTTTTAATCTGTGGATGATATATATTTCATGATAAATTTTGATACGCATATATATTTATATATTGCTACTTTTTAATGTATCTGTGATATATATATATATATATATATATATATATATATATATATATATATTATACACCCTCCGATTTTTCAAAATATGAAATATATGTGTCTTATATACACTCCCTAAATTTATTCATGTCATGAATGTTGATTTATAATAAAATGTTCACAAGATTATGCTCAGATATATTCATCCACCTGAAATATATATTTGATTCCTAGTACTGAAAACTAACTTTAGTAAATGGTCCTTTCAAATCCTAATGTTTCTACAGTAACTGACCCAGTTTAACATCAATGCAAGTAGATTCCTATGGGACATGATATGTATTTTGACATTCATTTTCATTCAACACTGGTACATTACTATTTTTTTCAGTTTTTGCACATCATAGGATATATATTTCATCCACAAGTTAGGAAATTTATACGTTTTTTTATACTTACAATCACTTCCTGCTTCAGAACACATGTATTCCTCTATGTTTCTTGACTCGTCTTTTCATGAGACTTCTTTCCAAACACATAATTTTTCATTTTCATAATCACTTTTGAAACTAAACTCACACACCCTTCATGATAAAACATAACCCTAATATGACCATTAGATGCATTACTCGTTGGAATGAATGATTGTATATCAATATAAGATTTCTTATATATTTTCAGATATCAATTCAATCCATGATTTAAAGTGGAAACAGTTATATTATTTATTCACAGTATTGTCAATTCATGCATTACTTCTATATTCATAGACACAGGGAACAACTCTGTGTACCCCCAACACTAATTTATACCTCTTCAAAATATTGCTCCCAGAAATGTTAGAAAAAATATGCATGTCACCTGATCTACATATACATTTTATCACTGTAGTATTCTGATCACAAAATGCAAAGGTCAAACTTATGATTGTAGCACATCCTAAATGGAAAGTGATCCTGGATTATTAAAAACATCCATGTCCAGGTTGCCTAATGCTCTCCAATGTCAATCATATTTTGTGACTACATATTTGTTTCTTCCTAAGATTATATATTGAAACTCAACCTGGTTGATCATGTCTAATCCTATCATTCACTTTATACATTGCCTGATTTCGTAATGTGTGTATTGATATCTGATTTCCTACATATTTTCTCCAGTTCATCATTGTGACTGACTCTTCACATGTGCTGACATTTACATTCACTCTCTAACCGAAACTCTATTGCTAAGGAACTTTTGTTCCAAAACCTATACACAGTCTTCTTCCTAAACCTACCAACTATATTCCTAATCCTACCGACTATCCCTTTTTGAATGCATGTTCTCTTCTACATTTAATTATCCAAGTAAAGGTCGGGTGAGGTCGAAGGAAGAGACCACCAAGAGACTATCTCATGCAACAGCAAAGGGTTTATTGGGGGTCCAGCATGCTGATGCTCAGAGCTCACTTGAATAGAGTAGAGAGCCCTTAGAACAGCTTAAGCAGAGCTTATACACTTTCCTTGGTGACGGCAGGGAGGGAAGTTTATTGCTGGGTCAGGGCGAGTGGTCAGTTTGCATGCAACCCAGTGAGGGAGCACATTCTGCAGTTAGTCAGTTGGGGACAGCATATTCTGGGAACAAGATTAGCAAACATTTCTCAAGATTTCAACAGTGTTTTGTTAAGCATACAGGAAAAAAGGAAGTGAAAAGTGCCTATTTTATTAACCTTTCATTCCCCACTTCTTCTTCTGGCTACTTTTAATCATAAAAGTGATCATTGCGGGGTGTCACATTCTATGTTTGCTAGTGGGGTATTACCATAAGTTTAACTCGTCCAATTTGAGCTTGGAGAAAAGAAATTACATGGTTGAGCAAACAGGGTTTTATAGTTAGCAATAATATGAGGATTATTATTGAAATGGCCAGGGTTGATAAATGCGTAGTTAACCAGGGGGACTGTGTGAACCAAGACTCAAACCACCCTTTTTGGGCCTCTCTCTCTCAATGACACTCTTCAAGGCATCTTTTTAATTTACTCCTAGATTTTTTTAAAACTCCAGTATGGTCGGCAAAAACACAAGATTCTCCATCAATGCAGAACAAAGGCCCCCTTCTCTCATGAAGAGGAGGTTCAACCCTCGCCTGTTCTGTAAAACAACTTCAGAGAGAGAGGTTAAAGATTCCTGCAAAGCCAAGATGGAGGTTCCTAATATCTTTAAGTTTTGGTCTATCGCTGCTTCTAATTGTGTCATTTGTTGTATCCCATGGACCAAGGCAGTGGTTCTTGTGCTCACGCCTGCAGCAACTCCTATTCCTAATAGGATGGCTAAAGTGATGGATATATGTTCTCAGTGGAACCGGGTTTTATGCCCCCTTATTTGATCTTCAAATGAACCTGCATTATGATAAAGCACTCTGAGAAACCTCTGCACCTTTACAAAATTAATCACATCGTCTTGACAATTTCATGAAAACATAAACAATGTTTAAGTCTATAGAATTATACTGTTGTAGAGACGGACATGGCAAGGCACCTAAGATACTACCAAAAACAGGGAAACTTTCCATTTTATTTGCAACCGGATTCAGAGGGCATTACTTTTGTTATAATCAATTACTTCCCTGAAAACCACGTTTAGGTAGTTTCAGAATTTTGTACCCAACATATAAGGGAAGGGGCGCAGAAGTTCACAGCCTGCAGAAGTTCACAAAAAGCAGATTTTTTCTGTTTTTTTCCTCTGTTCTGGGCAAGTTAACTTTTCAAGGCCACCTGGGTGAAGGAGAGCTTTTTCTTCCCTTTATTTTTCCCCCTTCCAGCTGTTACCATGGAGCCCAGTTGGTAACTTCTTTATCTTAGAAATGTAGCCATCTCTGTGAAGCCCCAGCTCAATGCCAAAGGCCTTGTTCACATATTTTGTGAAAAACTAGTAAGGGGGTGTCTAACTTAGGAGTGCTGATATTTTTAGCCAGTGGCCAAGAACAACAGGGCAACAGGAAAAGAGGAAGTTTATCTACTTTGAAGTCTTTCATGGGGACTCTTTTGCTGAAAGTCCTAAAGTCAGCCATGCTGAAGACTTCTGTAGAATTTCAGTTAATGTTTTTCTGTGGGCCTGGAACAGAGGGGGGAGATGGGGAAGGCGTGGCTTTGAGCAGCTCCGTGGATCTGAGAATGAGGTAGCAGAGATGTGAAAGAATACTGGGAAAGGGGTTTGTGATTTTCCTAGCAACAAAAAGGTGAGCAGTAGAACAGGTAGAGCAGAGGGGAAGATGGGAGTTAGTATCCCTAAAAGCCTGTGAGGGACTTTAAATTCTTAGTAATCTGTTTTCAGTGATGACAAAGAAACTTTAAAGGCCATTTTCACTAAATCTTGGATAGGGGTCTGAGGGTTCTCCTCAGCTGGTTTGAGCTTTGGGTTAGCTGGTAAGAGGAACTGGTGGGACCCGGTGCGGGCACTGACTGGAGAAGAGAGGAGTGATTCGGTGGAGGGTTACCTTAGTACCTGCTACCTCAGCAAGGGGGCAATGGTCTTAGATCCAGCGGAGGTTTGTGTTTTTGATCTAGTAATTGGAGGGGAGAAATCATGTTGCTGAGGTGAGAGTGACAGCAGAGAGTCTGGAGCAGAAGGCTGAGTGTGAGGACCTATTGGAGAAGCATAGTTCAGGATGTGAGCGAAGGAGGGAAAAGGCCTCCACATAGGGAAATCTCCTTTCACCCTTTTGAGGACTTTCAGAAGTTAAAAAGGTCAGGCAGAATTTGAGGATCTAGAGACCCCTCTAGGGGCCATCGGTTTTGGTGATCTAATTGGTAATAGGGCCAATGCTGTGTACAGAAGTTGATGAGGAGTTTGGGTTCCATCATGCACTGCCTGTATGATCACAACCCTATGACTTACAGAAAAAGTCAGCATTCCCCCCACACAACCGTGACTGTTTGTGGCTTTGGTAGTCCACCGGGCAAACATAGTAATCTAGGCTAGCCAACCTGCATCTGGCTTGCGTGTCCCTACATCCATAATGATTGTTTCCATTATCAATGGTGCAGAATGGATTTAATGGAAATTTAGTGGGATCCTCTTCACCAGGTATATCCCAATAGGAAAGACCTATAGCCAGCTGACAAATGTCTGGGTGGATAGATGTCCACCAAGTCCCTAAGTGGGCTGTATGCGAGATAGATCATACCTCTTTACCAGTAGGATTTGTGATCAGCCATCGCTGCTGAACGGGTTGAAGAGGTTTAGGACTACTGGTGGTCAAGGGGAGAGTGTATAGCCTTAGACACAGGGTAAATACACAATTTGAAAGTTTTACCAATTTTTTCCTGTTTCAAGCCAGAGTCTGGACAGGGTCAGGCTTGAGATGAGAGGTATGGATCCAGGAAGTGATTCTTTCTACCTTTACCGCTGTAGGTGTTATAAGTAGCACCTTGTATCGTCATTTCCAGTGGGGTTCCAGGGATGACACCTGATGTCGACTTACATAGATGAAGTCTCTTACTTGATATCGATGTAGAGTCCACTCGTCCCCAGGTTGATAGGCATTGGCCATCTGTTTTCACAGGTATCCCTGAGTTCTTTCAAGAGCTTTAATTCAGTCAAGCAATGGGGTGTGGAAGGAATTGTTAGGTCTTAGAGTTGGGGTTAGGTCCCTTACTGAAGGAGGGGCACCATGGACAATTTCATAGGGGGTGAGGTTACACGAAGAAACAGAGGGAGTATTTCTTCCATGAAATAGTGCATAAGGCAGGAGCATAGTACAATCTATTATGCAGGTTTCTAAGCTTAATTTCGTTATGGTCTCTTTAATGGTTCTATTCATTCTTTCTACCTGTCCTGAACTCGGTGGTCTATAAGCACAATGTAACTTTTAATTAATCCCCAGGGTTTGGCCTAACCCCTGACTTACCTGGGCTACAAACGCCAGTCCATTATCAGACCTTATTACTTAAGGCAGGCCGTATCTTGTAAAAATATCTTTCAGGATCTTCTTGACGACCATTTGCGCTGTTTCGTTTTTTTTTTCTTTTTTCCTGGAAAAGGCTTCAATCCATCCTCAAAATATATCTACAAAGACTAGGTGATATTTAATTTCAAACCTTGCTGGCTTAATTTTAGTAAATTCCACTTCCCAGAATTGTCCTGGTCTGGTTCCTCGTAGGTGCTTTTTTGCAGGAAGCTTGGAATGGTAAGCATTATCCATGACAGACCTGACAGGCTTTTGTTACCCATTCAGTTATTTCCTTTTGCTTTGAGTCGGTTAGTAAAAAAACTCTGTTCTTGATCCTTCAGGAATGAATGCAATTTCTTTGAACCAAGTTGAGTGAGTTGATGTACATTTTCTACTGACATATATAGAGCCGTGACTATAGGAGTTTTTACTGAAGGATTTAGAAATTCCACTTGTGGTCCTTCAGGGTTAAAAGTTATTTTGCCCCGGAGCTTGGTGAGCAGATCTCTGCCCATCAATGGGGCCGGGCATTCTGGGATTACTAAGAACGAGTGATGGATTTTTCCTTTCCCCTGGTCCATGGTCCTCTTTGTTGTCCAAGCCCGATATTTTCTGCCATTAGCCCCTTGAATTAGAGACCTTTTATTTGATAGAGAGACCAATGGGGCCTTAAGGGCAGAGTATATTTGCCGCAGTCTCTGGCTGGGCACAAATCACGAGTCTCCACACAGCTTGTAGATTCAAACAGCAATTCTTTATTCCCGAACTCACACCGGCCGTCTACAAACACGTTCTGGGGGAATCCACGGTCTCTTCCCAAATCTCCACTCTGCCCTAATCCACTCTCTCCCAAATCCACTCCGCATGGGCTTCTGTCTCCCAAAATATACTGTTTGACCCTAAGCACTCAAGAGGAACTCAGCAGCAGGATACGCCCTATTCCAAAAGAGGAACACCCTAATCTCCTATTACTAAACTGCCCTATTCTAAAGGGGAAACACCCTACTCTCCTATTATGCTAAACTGCCCTATTCTAAAGGGGAAACACCCTACTCTCCTATTATGCTAAACTGCCCTATTCTAAAGGGGGAACACCCTAAACACGGATCCTGCCCTGGTCCTTGAGCAAGGTCACCTTTCAGAAGTCCTTCCACTAGACAGCATGGGAGTAAGCTGGCAAGGAATTTGTCATACCTACTTGGCTGATGGCTCCCAGCATCTCCCCCCTTCTGATTAATTAAACAACAAGTAATGTGGCTTAAGGACCGTGCCTGGTAGGTTGTCCAGTTCAACATATGGCTCTTACCCGTCATTGGAAAACTGACCTTTAGGTAACTGACCTTTAGGCGTCAGCCTCCTGTCTTAGGTTGATACCATTGCAACTGGATCATACCCGTCACTGACTACCGGTCCAGCATACAGCCATACTTGTGGATAGGTCTATGCACCAGTGGGGGGGTGAGGTTCTTTGCCTCACCTCTGTTGGCCCCCAAATTTGGCCTTGGTGCCAGTGGGGGAGTGAGGTTAATGTGGCTTAAGGACCGCGCCTGGTAGGTTGTCCAATTCAACATATGGCTCTTACCCGTCATCGGAAAACTGACCTTTAGGTAACTGACCTTTAGGCGTCAGCCTCCTGTCTTAGGTTGATACCATTGCAATTGGATCATACCCGTCACTGACTGCCGGTCCAGCATATAGCCATTGGCCCCCAAATTTAGACCATCACTAGCAGAAGGGAGGAGGATACAGAAATGCCACGACACCAAGCCAATTGACAGTTCCTTTGGAAAAATTGCATCATTGGTGACACCATCAGCAAAGATCACTGGTGACACCATCAGCAAAGATATGCCAGCATTACCACAATTTGCTGCACTAAACGTAGTTACATAGTCCAGGCAAGTTCTGTAAGCAGTTCAAAGGGGAGGAATCTATCAATCTGTCCGTCTCCTCCCAAAGTCCGTTTCCTCCCAAAGTAAGTTGACTCCTTGATTGAGCATACTTGTTGAGTTATATTCATTGGGATGAAGATAGGAATTCTGGCAATGATGCTAAAAAGACATTAACCTGAAAAGAATTATTAAATATAATGAAAAGGAAAGGTGAAAGTAAACAAACAGATCTGTTAACCTCCTTAAAAAACAATCCTTAACAGCTGTTTACCTGATTTAAATTAGTAAACAAGCAGATCTGTTAACCACCTTTAAAAAGAATCCTTAACAGCTGTTTACTTAATTTAAATTAAGCCATTTAAATCACGTGAATAAAAAATAAATAATTCGGATCCATTTTCTCATGAGCGCTCCTCATATATGAAATATGGACATACGCACACACAGACATATAACACAAAACACAAATGTGCAAACAAACGTACAACACATAAGATAATAATAAAGGCCTTGTAGCTTTACCTAGGTGAAATCTCCATTGCAATGTTTAAAAACTCCACAGTCAAAAAATAAAACTGATCAGAAAAACATTAACCTAGGTTTGTATGAGCTCAAAAAATAAAAATAGAACCTTATGATGTGGGAAAAATGCAATAATAAAATAGATATTGAAAAAAGCATCCTTGTTAATCACTGTTGCAGATGTAAGAATGGCCAAGCTGGAGTTCTGGATATCAGCTGTTATGGATTTGAGTCAAATTATCTTCTTTTTGATCTGTAGAAATCGTTTTGGTTAGTCTTTCTGGAATCCAAATCGGCTGCTGTTCTCCCTGTGGAAACACACAAACAGAGCCCCGACTCCAGACAATCACTGGGTCTGGACCTTTCCATTGTCCTGTTAGAATATCTTTCCAAAGAACTTTAGGCTTATGCACATTTTTTGGATACATATGCCTTTCCGCAGCACTAAGTCCTGATGAATCCAAATTTAGAAAGTTTAGAGTAAAAAGTGTTATTTTAAGTTTATCTTTGGGGGATATATACCCCTTTCCAATTCCCTCTTTTTGTTTTAGTAAGTACGTTTTAATAGTTTGATGAGCTCTTTCAACTATGCCTTGTCCCTGTGGATTGTATGGAATTCCTGTTATATGAGTAATACCAAATGATGAGCAAAATTGTTTAAAAGAGGTAGAGGTATAGCCAGGACCGTTATCAGTTTTTAACTGTTTAGGAACGCCCACAGTGGCAAAATTTTGTAAGCAATGAGCTATAACATCTTTAGTTTTTTCTCCGGCATGAAGGGAGCCCATCAAAAATCCGGAAGAAGTATCAACTGTAACATGTAAATATTTTAATTTTCCAAATTCTGGCAAGTGTGTGACGTCCATCTGCCAAATATGGTTAGGTATCAGTCCTCTAGGATTGACGCCAAGATTAACTTGTGGTAAAAAGGTCACACAATTTTGACATTGTTTTATTATATGTCTGGCTTGTTCCTTAGTTATTTTAAAACGCTTTTGTAAAGTATTAGCATTAACATGGAATTTTTTATGAAAATTCGTAGCTTCTTCTAGTGTAGAGAAAATATGTATGTCATGTGTAGTTTTATCTGCTAAATCATTGCCCAAACTAAGGGCTCCAGGCAATCCTGTATGTGCTCTAATATGTCCTATAAAGAATGGATCTTTTCTGTCCCAGATTAGACTTTGTATAGTGGAAAACAAAGAGAAAACAGTAGAAGAAGGGGAAATCCTACCAGCATCTTCAAGAGATACTATAGCATTAACTACATACTGACTATCAGAAAATAAATTAAATACAGAATCTTTAAACATTAAAAAGGCTTGTAATACTGCATTAAGCTCTACCTTTTGAGCTGATTGTTTGGGTACTAAAAATGTAAAAGTTTGATCAGGGGTAACTACTGCTGCTGTACCATTATTTGACCCATCAGTGAATATATTTGGAGCATTCATGATAGGGGTTTTTCTTGTCATTTTTGGAAAAACTACAGGATGCTTAGACCAAAAAGACAACAAAGGATTAGATGGTAAGTGATTATCAAATGAAACATTAGATTTACACATGATTATTGCCCAAGTATTTAACTCATTAGCTAACTCATCAATTTGATCCATAGTATATGGAGTAATAATTTTATTGGGAGAAATTCCAAACACTCCCTTCGCTGCTTTTATTCCTTTGAGTATTAATTGTCCTACAGCCTCAGGATACCTAGTAAGAATAGTGTTAGGAGAATAAGATAAATGTATCCACAATAATGGACCTTCTTGCCAAAATACTCCTGTAGGAATATTTTTTTGTTGGTAGTACAATAAATAATAAAGGCAAACTTATATCAATTCTATCCAAATGTATATTTTCCATATATGTTTCAATAATTTTCAATGCCTTTCTTGCTTCAGGAGTTAACATGCGAGGTGAGTTTGGATCTGATGGACCTTTTAGAATATCAAATAAAGGTCCCAACTCTCCTGTTGGTATGCCTAGATAAGGCCTTATCCAATTTATGTCTCCCAATAACTTTTGAAAGTCATTAAGTGACTTGAGTTGATCTACTCGTATTTGAATTTTTGGTGGACGGACCATGGTTGAGGATAATAGAACTCCTAAATAATTAATTGGAAAATTTAATTGTACTTTATCTATTGCTATCTCTAGATTATAATTTTTTAATAAGTTTGTAAGTATGGCATAACATTCCAGCAATATGTTTTTATCTTTATGTGCCAATAATACATCATCCATATAGTGAAATATTTGTAGTTCAGGATTTTGATTTCTAAGTGGCTGGATTGCTTTATTAACATATATTTGACACATAGTTGGACTGTTAGCCATCCCTTGAGGGAGTACTTTCCATTCATATCTCTGATCAGGACCTTCATGATTTAATGCAGGGATAGTAAATGCAAAACGTGGACTATCCTCGGGATGAATTGGAATTGAAAAAAAACAATCTTTAATATCTATGGCTAAAACATGCCAGGTTTTTGGCAAAGCAGACAATTGAGGAATCTCTGATTGAGCAGGTCCCATAATAACCATCTCATTATTAATGGCTCTTAAATCTTGCAATAATCTCCATTTACCAGATTTCTTTTTAATGACAAAAATGGGAGTATTATGGGGAGATATGGAAGGTTGTATATGTCCTTCCGCTAATTGTTGTTTGACCAGATCATGGGCTACTTGTATCTTTTCTTTAGTCAGGGGCCACTGAGGAACCCACACTGGTCTTTCTGATTTCCAAGTAATTTTGATTGTCTCAGTGGCCCTTTCTGAAAATCCAACCCATGTCTGTCTGTTCCTTGATCTATTTGAATTGGTGCTGCTATACCTTGTCCTTGTTTTCCTAATCTTTTTTCTTTCCTAAAACCTTGTCTAGCCCTAGTAGTGGGCGCATTAGGATTGATGTTATTTGTTAATGTCAAACCTAATTGATCTAGGACATCTCGTCCCCATAAATTTATAGGAAGATGATCCAATACATAGGGCTGTATAGTTCCCTCACAACCTTCAGGATCCTTCCAATCTAATATCATTGCACTTCTATGGGGATTAGTAGCCACTCCTAGGCCTCGAAGCGTTTGAGTGGCTTGTTGTAATGGCCAATGTTTTGGCCATTCCTTACTAGATATGATGCTAAGGTCTGCACCTGTGTCCAGTAGCCCATTAAAGTCGTGTCCTTGAATATTTAGTTTTAACATTGGGCGAGAATCTAAATTTAAAGACAACATAGCCCAATCTACACCTGTGGAGCCTAATCCCCTGGAACCTCTTTTTACACTATGACTAGGAAATTTATTATGTAGGCTGGGTATTATTAACAACTGTGCTATTCTGTCTCCAGGTGAAATTACTGATATACCTCTTGGAGAACTAGCTATAATTTTTATTTCACCTACATAATCGGGATCAATTACCCCGGGACTTATCATAAGTCCTTTTAATGTAGATGAACTACGTCCCAATAATAAGCCTACTGTCCCTTGGGGAAGAGGTCCTTTTATTCCTGTGGGAATGATTTGAACTCCCATCTCTGGAGTTAGTACTGCTCTGGCAGAGGCGCAGATGTCCAACCCTGCGCTCCCTCGGGTTTGTCTGATGAGGGATTTAATGGACAATGTGTCCTGGGCACTACTCTGATGGTGTTGCTGGGTTCCTCCACTGCCCCGTATATTTGTGGTTGTGGGCCCCGGAGCATTGGGCCCGGCTGTCCGTTTTTTGGCAACGGAGCCTGATGCCTTTCTCCACGGTATCGTGGGTAAATACCTGGTCCTTTTCCGTTTTTTGGTAAGGGAGTACCCTCTATGGTAGTTTGAGAACGGCATTCATTAGCCCAATGTCTCCCTCTACGGCATCGTGGGCAAATACCCGGTATTCTATTTCTTTGATACCTAGTTTTGTTAAATCCTCCTCCTATGGGGCAACTCCTTTTAAAATGTCCTGTTTGTTCACAATCATAGCATGTTTTTGGCCTGGTATCTAAAGCCTGTTGTACTGCAGCTGCCAAGACTTGCCCTTGTTCATTAATATCTCTACATAATTTAATATATGTGTTTAAATCTTCATGTCTCCATGGTCTAATAACCTCTCTGCAGCAACGATTTGCTTGGTCATAAGCCAGTTGTTTTATTAATGGCATTGCTTGTTCCGTATCCCCAAAAATTTTGGCAGCCGTTTGAATTAGCCTATCTACAAAGTCAGCGTAAGGTTCATTAGCTCTCTGTATTACCTTAGATAGCTGACCTTGTAAATCTCCATGTCCTTGTAAAGTCTTCCATGCCCTAACTGCGTCTGCAGCAATTTGTGCATATATAGCAGGATCATATTCAATTTGTTGCCGCTGACCCTCATAAGGTCCTTTTCCTAGCAACATTTCTAAATTTCTTTGAGGGTAACCGGCTGCTGCATTTCTCCTAGCTGTCTCTGCACAAAATTCCTCATTGGCAACCTTCCATAACAAATATTGTCCTCCATTTAGCACAGATTTACACATGCTAGCCCAATCTGCTGGCGTCATGTCCAAGTTAGTAATGGACTCGACCATGCTCACCGTGAAGGGAGCTTGGGGACCATAGGTTGTTACAGCCTCTTTTAACTGCTTCACTGTTTTAAAATCTAAAGCACGGTGAATTCGCTGCCCTCCTGCCTGTTCAAGTACAGGACATGCTAATCTTTGAGGTCCTGTCTCAGGATCCCATTTATCAACTACGGGGTTTGAGGGCCACTCAGCTGTCTCTATCGGTGGGGCTGTTGGTTGAATTAAAGCCTCTTGTGATAAAACGGAGTAAGTAACAGCCTCCTGTTGTGGCCTTTTTTCTAACAACCCCTTTTCCTTTAAATTTTCTTCCTCTGTCTGACTAGCTGGAGAGACCTTCTCTTTTGCTTGATCTAAAATGTCTTTCACCATATTCTGAACCTCTAACAATTTACTTAACATCTTTTCAGTTTGTTTTAATCTACTATAAAGATAACACAACCCAATAAGGTAACACAAAACAAAACTGAAATTGAATGAAGCAAAAACGGAATAAAAAATCGTTGTATCAATTTTCTCTTCCTCAGGGCCGACAAACTTCAAACCTTTAGTCAACCATTTTTTCCAGTTTGCCTGAGAAATTTCTAGGGATAGGCAGCTTGAAAGAAAAACAAAATAAATCAAAAGAAGAACACATTGTTTTCTGAAATGGTCACCCATTCTCTCGCCTTCCCTCAGGGGCGAGCAATTTCACTTACCTTCAAGTTTCAGACGTTCCGCGTACGAGCCACCAAATGCCGCAGTCTCTGGCTGGGCACAAATCACGAGTCTCCACACAGCTTGTAGATTCAAACAGCAATTCTTTATTCCCGAACTCACACCGGCCGTCTACAAACACGTTCTGGGGGAATCCACGGTCTCTTCCCAAATCTCCACTCTGCCCTAATCCACTCTCTCCCAAATCCACTCCGCATGGGCTTCTGTCTCCCAAAATATACTGTTTGACCCTAAGCACTCAAGAGGAACTCAGCAGCAGGATACGCCCTATTCCAAAAGAGGAACACCCTAATCTCCTATTACTAAACTGCCCTATTCTAAAGGGGAAACACCCTACTCTCCTATTATGCTAAACTGCCCTATTCAAAAGGGGAAACACCCTACTCTCCTATTATGCTAAACTGCCCTATTCTAAAGGGGGAACACCCTAAACACGGATCCTGCCCTGGTCCTTGAGCAAGGTCACCTTTCAGAAGTCCTTCCACTAGACAGCATGGGAGTAAGCTGGCAAGGAATTTGTCATACCTACTTGGCTGATGGCTCCCAGCATCCATACCTACTTGGCTGATGGCTCCCAGCATATATTGCCCCTGTATCCACTTCAAAGTTTGCTGGGGTCCTCTCCACTTCAAAATTTACCCTGAGCTCTCGGAGGGGATCTGAGCCCCAACGTTCTTAGTCATCCTCCAGAGTCAGAATGGCTGGCTAGAGTGGCTGTCTCTTTCAATGGCACTCTTTGAAGCAGTGTCCTTTTTCTTTACAGTAGGCACATTAAATTGAGGCCAGGGGTGGCCTCTAGTATGGGCCCCGATATCCATTCCTGTCTCCATGTTTCTTATTTCTGGCCTATTTGTTGTTGTGACCAGGACCTTAGTCAATGCCTTAGTCTGTCTTTTGTTTCTTTTATCCTCCCTTTGCTCCCTACTCTTCCTCAGTTTCTCTCTTATAGTATACCTTCTCGGCTACTCTGACTAAATCTCTCAAAGTCATATCTTGTAATCCATCTAAGCATTGTAACTTTCTTTTAATATCCAGGGCAGCTTGCCCATAAAGGCCATCTTGACAGATGCCTTTTGATCCTCTGCCTGAGGATCGAAAGGAGTATATCTCCTATATGCCTCCATAATTCTCTCTAAAAACATAGAGGGAGATTCATCAGGCCCTTGAATAATCTTTCTTAACTTGGCAAAATTTGTTAGTCGCCTAGCGGCCACTAAGATACCCACAATTAGAGACCAGCGATAAGTGGACAGATGCTCCCTACCTTCAAAGGTGTTGGGGTCCCAGTTTCGTCGATTCAAGGGAAAGCCGGGTTGAATATGTTGGGAAGTTTTGTCGGTCACCCATCTGGTCAGAGGATATTTTCTCCAGCATCCAGGAGGATTCTCTTTTGTTTCTCTATCATGAAGAGACAACCCTAGGTGATGTTGACAGTCATCCCAAGTAGGCTGGTGTGAAAACATCAATGACTCAACCACACCTAGGAGCCGGGTGGGGTCCTCGGTAAAAGGGGGATATTATTTTTCCAGTTATATTGGTCTGAAGAGGAGAAAGGTTAATACTGGTAGGCTTGCATTTTTCCCCCAAGGCCGTTGTCAATCATTGGCCCCTAGGGATGAGGGGGAGCATCATTCGAGTTCCAGGTTTTTCAATCATTCACTGCTGGTGAGTACCTTTAGCTGGGCTAGCTTCCTCCAGAGGAGGAGGGGCTGTGTGTGCTGCGGGGAAATTATCTGGAGGGCGCTGGGCTGGCTTATCTTCCTCCAATGGTGGAGAGGTTGAGTCAGCAGCAGGGAAATCACTTAGAGGGTGTTGGTCTTTGGGGGACGTGGGCAGGAGATAAGGAGGGGGACGAGAGTCCAGTAGAGTCAAATCTTGTGACTCAGGGAGAACAGAGGGTGGAGGAGGAGGAGAAGCAGAGGGTTTGAGAGATCATGGGGGAAGGAGTAGGAGCGGGGGTAGGGGAAAGGAAATGCTTCACCCATGGAGGAGATTTGCAGAGGTCCTGCCAAGTTAAGATATATGGCTGTTGATCCGGATGGATATGTGGCCCTGGCTGAAAGACAATATCGTCTGACTTTTTAAATTAGTGGGAAGTAGAAAGATCCTTCTAGGGGCCATCCGAATCCAAAGGTGGGCCATTCTGAGGCACAGAGAGTCTGCCAGGTCCAGAATTTTACTGAAAAAGAAATATTCTGAGCCCTTAAGGGTACTTTGGTCCAGTGATCAAGGGTCAGGGACAGAGGCATTGAAGTGCTCTGTCCCATAATGAAAGATACACAAACAGTAAAAGCGATGACACACGACACAGACAAGACAAGAAAATAAAGAGAGACAATGGAACTTCCAACACTGAGACCAGGACTAAGTATCTGGCCAAACCCGATGGGCTGGCAATACCGAATCTGAAACAAAATATCACTGAGTTGAGGAGACTATTGCTCCTCGATTTCCCGAGTACTCTGGTGCATCCCCCAGGGATGTGGCCTGTGGCTCTGTGACACGTATGTCAGCCACCATCGGAGAGAGGTCACACTCTTCATTGACAGCCATTTTGCGAAGCCCTAACCTGAAACCTGAAACCAGAAAGAGGCACCATACATACCCCAAGAGGAGCCAGTTGGGGTCTCTCGTTCGCCGCTGCCGGATCTCACTGGAACCTCCATATGTAAAGGTCAGACGAGCATTGGGTGAAGAGACCACCAAAAGACTGTCTCATGCAAAAGCAAAGGGTTTATTGGGGGTCCAGCATGCTGGGGCTCAGAGCTCACTTGAATAGAGCAGAGAGCCCTGAGAACAGCTTAAGCAGAGCTTATATACTTTGCTTGGAGAGGGCAGAGAGGGAACTTTATTGTTTGGTCTGGGCTAGTGAGCAGTTTGCGTGCAACCGGGTAAATGAGTACATTCTGCAGGTTGGCAGTTGGGGACAGCACATTCTGGGAACAAGATTAGCAAACAGTTCTCAAGATTTCAAAAGTGTTTTGTTAAGCATACAGAAAAACGGGAAGTGACATTTACCTATTTTACTAAATTTTCATTACCAAATATACTTTGCCAGATTTCCTAATGTCTCTATTGAAATCTGCTTTCCTACATATTTTCCCCATTTCATCATTGTGACTGACTCTTCACATGTGCTGACATTTACATTCACTCTATACCCGAAACCCCATAGCTAAAGAACTTTTGGTGCAAATCCTATAATCACTCTCCGTTCTAAACTTACCGACTATCGTCCTAATCCTACCGACTATTCTTTTTTTTAAATTTTTTTTTCTTAAAGAAAGAGTTAGAGAGAGAGGGAGAGGGAGAGAGAATTTTTTAACATTTATTTTTTTTAGTACTTGGCAGACACAACATCTTTGTTTGTACATGGTGCTGAGAATCGAACTCGGGCCGCACGCATGCCAGGCGAGCGCGCTACCACTTGAGCCACATCCCCAGCCCCCCGACTATCCCTTTATGACTGGAAGTTCTCTTTGACAATAAATAATCCAAAGTACAAGGTCCTATGCATTTGTATATTGATTTATCTGAGACATCTGGGCAGAAAATAAATCAATGCTAAATATTGCAATCAAGGGCCCAACGCCCTTCTGGGCTTCAAATATTACCTTTATTTCTGTTTTCGTGCTTATATTTCACCTATATATTCTTGAAAATATCGAAGGTTTGCCATACCATTATTCATCCAGCAGAATGATTCCTAACCCCAATCGAAACTGTTATTAACCCTAACCATACACTCTTCCCTCAATCTAACTTTACAGAAGAGCAGGGACAGAGTTGGTCTTACAATACAGGAATTTACGGTTTCTTCCAACTGCTGAGAAACTCAAAAGTCCACGCAAAAATGATCCCTGGAGAAGTTGTAGGCACATATGTACGAACTGAGAGAGCAAAAGTCATCTTCCATTGAAAACAACCTGGTCAGGATGAAGGGATGTGTCTGAATCAGCCTCTCTCTTCTTAATATGGAGAAGAAGGACCAAACTAGGCCAGTGTGGAGAGCACTTCCAGGGTGCCTATGGTTGATATACCATTCTAACTTGTGAAAGTGTCACAGGATGTAGGGGCAGCCTCCATTTTATGGGACACTTTGAAGCAACTGTTAGGACAAAGTGGTTGCCAAGGCAGTGACCTCATTCAGATCTTAAAGGAAGTGACCTCACCTAACATCCTTTGTGATGGAACTCTCTGAACTTGGGATCCAGGAAGCCAGGCACCCAAATTCAGTCTCAGTCCCAGTCCCAGTCGCAGTGGTTTCAATTGTTCAGATTTACCAAGGACAGAGTCAGTCTTTGTTGGTACCTACGGAGGTGAGGATGCCCAAATGCCAGGAAAGCTCTGAAGAGTGGCCTTTCCTGAGAAAGCAGTTAGTGGATCACAGCTGGCTCCTGAGAACTTCACAGTGTTGACCAAGGAGACCAGATCTGAGACAGGACAGGCCATTTCGGGGTAACATAGTATGGCCCACCAATCAGAGGACACTATGGATAGTCACAGACTGACTTGGGGGAAGAAGGTGTCTTTGTGGATGTGGGTGTTGGTTTGTGGTTTTGTCTCATGTTGTGAGAATAGGTAATAAAGGCGGTTTTTTGGTTTGAAGTGAATTGTTTCTAATAAGTCTTTTGAAAAGGCGAGTGTTTCTAAGTCTGTGTATCCCACTGTGTCCGTGGTTCTAGACATTAGAAAAGAGAATGCATCAATGGATGTCTCCTGTCTAGTAGAAATCTTCCCAACATTCATCCTGCCAATTTATGAATGGACTGCGGCTTGCCTTATGAATGGGCAACACCTACTATCTTCCTAAGATTCTATTTTGTTCCTGAATCCACTCCACTCTCCAGAATAGGCTCATGGTTATGTGTCCAATATATATACCACCTCCAAGCTCTGTGACAGGGCCATGTACTGGATAGCTAAAGGGAATGGCGAGCATCTCAGAAAACTCAGATATCAGTGTGACCAGGAAAGTCTCAGTGGAGAAATCCTGCTTTGGGCCATTTGCTTACCTATTGTTCTGTTGCCCTGAATTTCAGGAAGCTTTTTGCCTCAGACCACCCCTTTGTGAAGCCTGAAGAAATGAGTTGTCAAATGCAAATGAATGGGCATCACCTGTGGCTCTTTGCTTGATTGCTTTGGAAAGGGATGTGTCTGAATCAGCCTCATGACCCTATGTGAGGCTGTGGCTTAGATTCTTAGCACCTGATGGATCTAAAGAAAGATACCATGTGTGCATCCAAAACCAAAATGGCCAAATGAGCAGTCATTGTAGATTAAGTCTTTTGCTTTCCTCTGTTAGGTTCCTGAAATCCATAAAGTGAGAATAGGGATAATTTGGGTCAAATGAGTTCTTCAAACCCTGCAGTGACTAGCCCAGAGGTGCTTGGCTTTTCTCATGACTCCAAATCACATAAAGAATCTATACCTGAAAGTAAGTAGGCCCCAAATTGGAGATGCAGAGCAGTATTAAGTGCAGGCCTATTTAATCACTCTTGGTTCTCAGGAAGGGTGTCCAGGCCACCCTGACTTTAGGCAAATGAGGGGCAAGGAAACTTATTTGGATACTTTCTTTGTCTGCACCCCTCATGGAAATTTCCAGCCAGAGGTTATGATAAGTGTCTATATGGAGGATGTTGAGGGCCATGTGGGAGTGTTTTGGTTTTAATTCTGGTCATTTGTGTGGCGGTTGAAAGAGATGACTTAGTTCACCTGGGCTTGAACTCTGGTGTTATTCCCCTTAGAGACTGAATTCTGGAACTGTCCTCAGAGAAGTATTGCCATGAATTGTGTTGGGATTTTAGGAGGCAACACATGAGAGTCACCCTGAAATCTGAGATCTAGGCCAAGGTGGCTTCCACAGAGCACTGGGAATCTCAGCCAGGATTTCACGTGATTTTATTCTGAAAGTCTTGGCAGCCATAATTGAGAGTCAAAACACACATGGACCTCACATTTTAGACCTCAATGGGCCTGGATTCATGTGAAATATTGGCCACTCTTTGGGAAGCCTTGCCTGTGAGAGTTCTCCAGAGATTTCTTTGAAATGAGCTTCCTCACCATTTAATGTTTCCTAAATAAATTGAAACTCACAGTGCCTCCAACTTCATCTTTGAAAAATAGCTATGTACATACAATGGATTTTTTGAAATTTCCATGACCAGGTGGCAATGGAGAAACTTTGGATGACTTGTTGCTGATCATGAGTGTACCAGACTGTGCTTGGATTTACTTGGTTTCATGAAAACAGTGTAGAAAAGAGATCCCTGTAAGTTGGAGACTGCTGAGTAGTGGGCCTAGAGCAGTGGTGTGCAGGTATGTGATAAAACATCTGTGGTGGTACCATGTGGATCTGCCCTTGGATTCCAAATGGCTTGAGACTGACATGGTGATGTCAGCAGACCCTTATATATAAAAGCATCTTGTTATATGGAGAGGTTTCAGGGCAATGTTCAGAATCAGATTGCTATGGACAAGCAGGCAAGCTATGTGGAGTAGAAGCCTGGTTGGTGCATTTTCCTGCAGACCTTGACCCACCACACGTGACAGAACTCCCTCCATAACTGGTACCTGTTGAACTCCTTGTATTTCCTGAAGCAAATACCAAATTCACCATGCAGAAGCAAGAAACACCTCGAAAAGTGGAAGATGATCAAATGGCTTCACAGTCCACATGGGGAGACACTTAGACCCCAGTGGCCACAGTTTACCTACAAAGAGAGAATTCAGCACTGCTTCCTCATGTTCATTGGAAAATAAAAAAAAAAACATATCCTCCAGGTCACAGAGATCAGACCCAGCTTTGTTGGTCTCACTAGAAAGGATGCTAAAATTCCTGACAACAACATATATTTCAAGTGCCCAACCTCAGAGGCAGTTTCTCAAGAGTCTTTAGGCCCAATGAGCTCCATGTTTGTGAAGTGTTTACCCTGTCCCTTACTTTTGGAAACTCCTCTACCACATCCAATATTGTGAACTCCTGAATATTTTCCATTTCAGATATGTATTCACAGATTTCCTAACTCTTCTTCTCTAATCGTGTCTTATTTGGGCCAAAGGTAATGTAAAGGCAATGTTCTGGATGAGAGTGGGAATATTTTTGTGTAGCACATATTTGCATACACATTGGATTCATTTTCCTATTTTCCATTCGAATTACTGAATTCCTGACACTAACCCATACCCTAATAGACTCTGACTACTAATCCTAAAATGATGGACAAAAATAACCAAACAGAATGGAAATGAAAGCAGTTCAGAGAAGGCATGGTGTATAGTTGGATTTCCTTTTGCATGATAAAGTGTAGGTGTTATAAATCTAGTCAATTTTTAATTGAAATAGATCTCCATGTGTTTTTAAAGTTAACAAATATGTGAATTCCTGTCTCCCTTTCTCTGTAGCCTGTTCAGCACATGTATTTTTATATGTAAATATAGAAACATAACTGGTATCACACGTACATCCTTGTGAGTTTGGCTGTCTTGGGAGATACAAATCATGGGAAAAGATCACTCCTCCTAAACGCTGTTGGAACTTAAAATTCAACCTATGGGTGAACTTCCTAGTTGAACAATATTATACATAAATCCATGTTCAGTAAAATGATTATTTTTGGATCTGTGGATGATATATGTTTCATAGTGAATTTCGATTGGCATGCATATTGATACATTTTAGTGTCTGTGTGTGTGTGTGTGTGTGTGTGTGTGTGTGTGTGTGTGTGTGTATATATATATATACATAAATGCACACACACACATATCTATATATATATATATATACACTCTCAAGATTTTTCAAAATATAAAATATATGTTTCTTATTATACACTCCCTAAATTCATTCGTGTTCATATATGTAAATTTATAGTCAACATTTCACAAGATTATTCTCATAAAAATTCATCCACTTGAAATACGTATTTGTTTCCTACTACTGAAAACTAACTTCAGTGAATAGTGCATACAAATCATAATATTTCTACAGTAACTGACACAGTTTAGCATCAATGCAAGTAGATTCCTATGGGATATGATGTGTATTTTGAGGTTCATTTTCATTCAACACTGGTGCATTACTATTTTTTCAGTTTTTGCACAATCATAGGATATATATTTCATCCACAAGTTAGGAAATTTATAGGCTTTTTTTATACTTACCATCAAATCCTGCTTCAGAACATATGAATTCCTCTATATTTCTTGACTCATCTTTTTATGAGATTTCTTTCCAAACACATTATTTTCATTTCCATAATAACTTTTGAAGCTAAACTACACACCCTTCATGATAAAACATAACCCTAATATTACCATTAGATGTATAACTCGTTGGAATGAATGATTGTATATCAATATAAGATTTCTTACGTATTTTCAGATATCAATTCAATCCATGATTTAAAGTGGAAACAGTATATTATTTATTCACAGTATTGTCAATTCATGCATTTCTTCTACATTCATAGACACAGGGTACAACTCTGTGTACCCCCAATACTAAGTTATATCTCTTCAAAATATTGCTCCAAGAAATGTTAGAAGAAATACTCATGTCACCTGATCTACATATACATTTTATCACAGTAATATTCTGATCACAAAATGCAAAGGTCACACTTCTGATTGTAGCAAATCCTAGATGGAAAGTGATCCTGGATTACTAAAAACATCCATGTCCAGGTTGCCTAATGCTCTCCAATGTCAATCATATTGGTGACTACACTATTTGTTTCTTCCTAAGATTATATATTGAAACTCAACCTTATTGATAATGTCTAATCCTATCATTCACTTTATACTTTGCCTGGTTTCATAATGTGTGTATTGATATCTGATTTCCTACATAATTTTCCCAGTTCATCATAGTGACTGACTCTCCACATGTGCTGAAATTTACATTCACTCTCTAACCGAAAACCTAGGGCTATTGAACTTTTGGTCCAAATCCTATACTCACTCTTCTTCCGAAACAGACCGACTATCTTCCTAATCCTAACAACTATCCCTTTTTGACTGGATGAACTCTTCTACATTCAATCATCCAGGGTACAAGGTGATATGCCATTGTATATTGATTTATCTGAGACATCTGTGCGAACGAAATTCAATGCTAAGTATTCCAATCAAGGACCCAATGCCCTTCTGGGCTTAAAATCTTACCTAGATTTCTGTTTTCATACTTATATTTCACATCTATATTCTTATAAATATCCCAGGTTCCCAATACCATTATTCATCCAGCAGAATGATTCCTAACTCAAATCGAACATGTTATTAACCCTAATCATACATTGTTCCCTCAATCTAACTTTATAGAAGAACAGGGACAGAGTTGGTCTTAATATAGAGGAATATAGGGGATCTTCCACCCGCTGAGAACCTCAAAGGTCCATGCAGAAATTATCCCTGGGGAAGATGAAGGCAGCTATAAAGGACCTGAGAGGGCAAAAGTCATCTTGTAAGGCAAACAACCTGGTTAGGATGAAGGGATGTTTATGAATCAGCCTCTCTCTTCTTAATGTAGAGAAGATGGACCAAACCAGGTCTGTGTGAGAGCTGTTCCTGGGTGCCTGTGGTTGATATACCATTCTAAGTTGTGAAAGTGTCACAGAAAGTAGGGGCAGCCTCCATCTCATGGGACCCTTTGAAGGAACTGTTAGGACAAAGTGGTTGCCAAACCAGTGACCTCATTCAGTTCCGAACGGAAGTGACCTATCTCACTTCCTTGGTCTTGGAACACTCTGAACTTGGAATCCCGGAAGCCAGGCACACAGAACCAGTCCCAGACCCAGTCCCAGTGGGCTCACTTGTTTGGTTTTACCAAGGACAGAATCAGTCTTTCTTGGTACCTACTGATTTGAGAATGGCCAAATGCCAGGAGAGCTTTGGAGAGTGGCCTTCCCTGAGAAAGAAGGTAGTGGCTCAAAGCTGGCTCCTGACAACTTCAAAGAGTTGGCCAAAAATTCCAGCTCTGAGACAGTACAGGGCATTTTGGGGGAACATAGTATGGTACAACAGTCAGAGGAAATTCCGAGAGTCAAAGACCTACTTGGGGGAAGAAAGTCCTATGTTGTTGTGGGTGTGAGTTTGTTGTTTTGTCTCATGTTCTGAGAATTGGTAGGAAAGGTAGTTTGTTTGATTTGACGTGGACTGTTTCTAGTAAGTCGTTTGACAAGGCAAGTGTTTCTATGTCTATGTATCCCACTGTGTTTGTAGTTGTAGACATTAGAAAACATAATGCATCAATGAATGTGTCCTGTCTAGTACAATGCTTCCCAAAATTCATACTGCCCGATTCATGATTGGACTGCAGCTTTCCTTATGGATGGGTAGCAATGACTAACTTCCTAATTTCCTGTTTTATTCCTGAATTCTGGCCACTCTCCGGAATAGGCTCATGGTTTTCTGTCCAAGATATGTACCACCTCCAAGCTCTGTGACATGGCCATGTACTGGAGAGCTGAAGGAAATGGGAGCATCTCAGGAAACTCAGATATCAGTGTGAACAGTAAAGACTATGTGGAGAAACCCTGCTTTGGGAATTTTGCTTACCTATGGTTCTGGTGCTGTGAATATCTAGAAGGTCTTTGCCTTAGGCCACCCCTTTGTGAATCCTGAAGAAAAGAGTTTTCAAATGGAAATGAATAGGCATCACCTGTGGCTCTTTGTTTTATTGCTTTGTAAAGAGATGTGTCTTAATCAGCATATTTTCCCAGTGTGATTATTTGGAGAAGTAGATCAGTATTAATGGCAGGCCTATTTGATCATTCCTGTTTAACAGGAAGGGTTTCCAGGCCACCCTGACTTTAGGCAAATTAGAGGCAAGGGAGATTATTTTGGGCACTGTCTTGGTATGCACCCCTCATGGAAACCTCAACCCAGGGGTTATGATGAGTGTCTATATAAAAGAAGATGAGGGCCATGTAGGAGTGTTTTGGTATTAATTGTGGTCAGTTGTGTGGCAGTAGGAAGAGATTCCTGGGTCAACCTGGGCTTGAACTATGGTGTGATTCCCCTTAGAGACTGAGTTTTGGAACTGAACTCAGAGAAGTATTACCATGAATTCTGTTGGGATATTAGAAGGCCACGCATGAGAATTGCCCTTGGAGACTGAGATTTAGGCCCAGGATGACTTTCCACAGAGCACTGGGAATCTCAGCTAGTATATCACATGATTTTATTCTGAAAAACTTGGCAGCCATACTTGAGAGTCAAATCACACATGGAACTCACATTGTAGACCTCAATGGGCCAGGCTTCATTTGACCTTTTGGCCACTCTTTGGGAAGACTTGCCTGTGAGAGTTCTCCTGAGCTTTCATTGAAATGAGCTTCCTCACCATTTAATGGTTCCTGAATGAATTGAAACCCACAGTGACACCAACTTCATCCTTGAAAAATGGCTAGATAAATACCATGGAATATTTGAAATTCCCAAGAGCAGGTGGCACTGGAGAATCTTTGGATGTTCTGTTGCTGATCATGAGTGTACCAGACAGTGCCTTGATTTACTGGGTTTCATGAAAATGGTGTAGAACAAAGGTGCCAGTACGTTGGAACCTGCTTAGTAGTGGCCCTAGAGCAGTTGTTTGCAGGTGTATGATAAAACATCTGTGATGGGGCCACATGGATCTGCCATTGGCTTCCAAATGCCTTGTGACTGACATGGTGCAGCCAGCAGACCCTTATATGTTAAGGCATCTTGTTACATTGAGAGGTTTTAGGGCAATGTTAAGAATTGGGTTGCTGCAGACAAGGAGGCAAGCTTTGTTGAATAGAAGCCTGGTTGGGGCATTCTCCTGCACACCCTGACCCACCACACGTGAGAGTACTCCCTCCAGCACTGTGTCCCCGTTGAACTCATGGTATTTACTGATGCCAATACCAAACTCCCAGTGCAGCAGTAAGAATCACCAGGAAAAGTGGAGGATGACCAAATGGCTTCTCAGTCCACACGAGGAGACACTTAGCTCCCAGTGGCCACAGTTTACCTACAATGAGGGAATTCAGAACTGCTGCCTCATGTTCACTAGAAAATAAGAAACCATGTCCTTCAGGTCACATATATGCAGATCCAGCTTTGATTGTCTCACTACAAAGGAAGCTGAAGCTCCTGACAACAACATATATTACAAGGTCCCAACTTCAAAGGCAGTTTCTCAAAGAGTCATTAGGCCAGCAGAACTCCATATTTGTGGAGTATTTACCCTATCCCATACTTTTGGAAATTTCTCTACCGCCTCCAAGGCTGTGAACTCCTGAGCATTTTCATTTCCACATACGTATTCACAGATTTTCTAACTCTTCTCCACTAATTGTGTCTTAATTGGGGCGAAGGTTATGTCAAGGCATTGTTCTGGATGAGAGTGGGATGATTTTTGTGTAGCACATATTTGCATACACATTAGATTCATTTTCATATTTTCCATTTGAAATACTGAATCCCTGACATTAACCCATAACCTACTAGACTCTGACTACTAATCCTAATATGATGGAGAACAAGAAACCTAACAGAATAGAAATACAGGCCGTTCATAGGAGGCATGGTGTATACTTGGACTTCCCTTCTGATTTATCAAGGGTATGTGTTATAAATCTAGTAAACTTTTTATTGTAATAGTTCTCCATGAGTTTTTAAAGTTAACACATATGTAAATTTCTGTCTCCCATTCTCTGTAGCCTATTCATTACATGTATTTTTTATGCATATTTAGAATCCTACCTGGTATCACAAGTACATTTTTGTAAGCTCGCTGATTTTGAAAGATACATATTGTGATAAGATATCACTCCCCCTAAATGATGATGGAACTGAAAATTAAACCTATTGGTGAATTTCCTAGATGAACAACATTATATATAAATCGATGTTCAGTAAAATGAATATTTTTGGATATGTGGATGATATGTATTACACGGTGAATTTCGATTAGCATTTATATTGCTACATTATAATGTCTGCGTGTGTCTATCTATCTATCTATATATATATATATATATATATATATATATATATATATATATATATATATATATACTGTCCAGATTTTTCAAAATATGAAATATATATGTCTTATTATACACTCCCTAAATTCACTCATGTTTCTATATGTGGTTTATAATCAACTTTTCACAAGATAATTCTCAGAAATATTCATCCGCCTGAAATACATATTTATTTCCTAGTACTGAAAACTAACTTCAGTGAATGGAGCTTACAAATCCTAATATTTCTACAGTAACTGAATCAGTTTAACATCAATGCAAGTAGAATCCTACGGGACATGACGTGTATTTTGAAGTTTATTTTTATTCAATATTGGTACATTATTATTTTTTCAGTTTATGGACATCATAGGATATATCATTTCATCCACAAGTTCAAAAATTTATAGGCATTTGTTTCACTTTCAATCACTTCCTGCTTCAGAACACATGTATTCCTCTAAGTTTCTTGACTGGTCTTTTCATGAGATTTTATACCAAACACATTAATTTTGATTTTCATAATCACTTTTGAAGCAAAACTCACATACCATTCATATTAATTATCACTCTGATATTACCATTAGATGTATAACTGGTTTGAATGAATGATTGTATGTCAATATAAGATTTCTTATATCTTTTCAGATATCAATTCTATCCATTATTTAAAGTGGAACCAGTTATATTATTTATTCACACTGTGGTCTATTCATGCATTATCTCTATATTCATAGACACAGTGTACACCTCTTTGTACCCCCAATACTAATTTATACGTCTTCAAAATATTGCTCCCTGAAATGGTGGATGTGGACTCATGTCACCTGATCTTTATATACATTTAATCACAGAAATATTCTGGACACAAAATGCAAAGGTCACACTTATGATTGTATAAAAGCCCAAATGGAAAGAAAACATGGATTACTAAAAACATCCATGTCCAGGTTCCCTAATGCTCTCAAATGTCAATCCTATTGGTGACTACTTATGTGTTTCTTCTTAAAATTATATATTCAAACTCAACCCAATTGAAAATGTCTAATCCTATCCCTCACTTTATACTTTGCCTGATTTCATTATGTCTCTATTGCTATCTGCTTTCCTACATATATTCCCCAGTTCATCATTGTGACTGACTCTTCACATGTGCTGACATTTACATTCACACCCTAATAAATAACCTATTGCTAAAGAACTTTTGTTCCAAATCCTATACTCACTCTTCTTCCTAAACATACTAACTATCTTCTTAATCCTACCGAGTATCCCTTTTTGACTGGATGTTCTCTTCTACATTCAATCATTCAAGGTACAAGGTCTTATGCTATTGTATATTGATTTATCTGAGACATCGGTGCAGAATGTAATTCAATGCTAAGTATCACAATTAAGGGCCCAATGCCCTTCTGGGCTTCAAATCTTACTTAGATTTCTTTTTTCATACATATATTTCATCTCTATATTCTTAAAATAATCACAAGTTTCCAATACCATTATTCATGCAGCAGAATAATTAATACCCAAATGGAACATGTTATTAACACTAACCATACACTGTTTGTGTTAATAACATGTTTACAGAAGAGCAGGGACAGTGTTGATCTTACAATACAGGAATGTAGTGGATCTTCCATCTGCTGAGAACCTCAAAGCTCCATGCAGAAATGATCCCTGGAGAAGATGTAGGCAGGTATGAAGGACCTGAGAGAGCAAAAGTTATCTTCCATTGCAAACAACCTGGTCAGGATGAAGGGATGTTTCTGAATCAGCCTCTCTCATCTTAATGTAGAGAAGATGGACCAAACCAAGACTGTGTGGAGAGCTCTTCCTGGTTCCCTATGGTTGATATACCATTCTAACTTGTGAAAGTGTCACAGGAAGTAGGAGCAGCCTCCATCTCATGGGACCGTTGGAAGAAACTCTTAGGACAAAGTGGTTGCTGAGGCAGTGATCTCATTCAGTTCCTGAAGGAAATGACCTCAAAGCACTTCCTTATTGATGGAACTCTCTGAACATGGGATCCAGGACGCCAGGCACCCAGATCCAGTCCCAGTCCCAGTCCCAGTGGTCTCACTTGTTTGGATTTACCAAGGACAGAATCAGTCTTTCTTGGTACCTACTAAGGTGAGGAAGCCAAATACCTGGAAAGCTTGGAAGAGGGGTTTTTCCTGGAAAAGCAGGTAGTGGCTCACTCCTGGCTCCTGACAACTTCACAGAGTTGGCCAAGGAGACCAGATCTGAGACAGGACAGGACATTTCGGGGGAACATAGTATGGCCCACCAGTCAGATGATACTCCGGATAGTCTCATACCTATTTGGGGGAAGAAGGTGTCATTGTCGGTGTGGGTGTGGGTTTGTGGTTTTGCCCCATGTTCTGAGAATAGGAAGAAAAGTCAGTTTGTTTGGTTTGGAGTGAACTGTTTTTAGTAAGTCGTTTAACAAGGCAAGTGTTTCTGGGTCTGTGTATCACACTGTGTCCGTGGTTGTAGACATTAGAAAAGAGAATGCATCAATGGATATGTCCTGACTAGTAGAAAGCTTCCCAGCATTCATCCTGCCCATTTTATGAATGGACTGTGGATTGCCTTATTAATGGGCAATACCTGCTACCTTCTTAAGTTGCTGTTTTCCTCCAGAATTCTGGACACTCTCCAGAATAGGCTCATGGTTTTGTGTCTAAGTTATGTACCACACCCAAGCTCTGTGACAAGGCAATGTTCTGGATAGCTGAAGGAAATGACGAGCATCTGAGAAAACTCAGATATCAGTTGACCAGGAAAGTCTCAGTGGAGAAACCCTGCTTTGGGCCATTTGCTTGCCTATTGTTCTGTTGCCCTGAGAGTCAGGAAGTCTTTGTCTCACACCACCCCTTTGTGAATCCTAAAGAAAATAGTTTTCAAATGGAAATAAATAGGCTTCACCTTTGGCTCTTTACTTAATTGATTTGGAAAGAGTTGTGTCTGAATCAGCCTCTTGGCCCAGTGTGATTCTTTGTCTTAGATTCTCAGCACCTGATGGATCTAAAGAAAGATCCCATGTGTGCATCCAAATCAAAAATGGCAAAAAGAGCTGTAATTGTGGATGAAGTCTTCTGCCTTCCTCTGTAAGGTTCCTGAATTCCATCAAGTGAGAATAGGGATCATTTGGGTCAGATGAGTTCGTCAAAGCCCTTCTGAGGCTATCCCGTAGGTGCTTAGGTTTTCTCATCACTCCAATTCACATAAAGTATCTTTAAGCGACACTCAATAGGCCTCAAATGGGAAAAGTGGAGCAGTATGAGAGGCAGGCCTTTTTGATCACTCCTGGTCCAAAGGAAGGGTGTCCAGGCCACCCTGAATTTAGGCAAATGAGGAGCAACAGAGCTTATTTTGGACACTGTCTTGGGCTGCGTCCCTCATGGACACCTCCAGCCAGAGGTTATGATGAGTGTCAATATGGAAGAAGATGAGGACCATGTGGGAGAATTTCGGTTTTATTGTGGTCATTTGTGTGGCAGTTGGAAGAGATGACTGGGTCCACCTGGGCTTGAACTCTGGTGTGATTCCCCTTAGAGACTGAGTTCTGGAACTCACCTCAGAGAAGTATTGCTATGAATTGTGTTGGGATTTGAGGAAGCCACGCATGAGAGTCATCCTTGGAAACTGAGATGAAGGCCCAGGGTAGCTTTCCACAGGGCACTCTGATCTCAACCAGGATATCACATGATTTTATTCTGAAAGACTTGGAAGCCATTGTTGAGAGTCAAAACAGACAATGACATCACATTTTAGACCTCAATGGCCCTGGCTTCATGTGACCTTTTGGCCACTCTTTGGGAAGCCTTGGCCGTGAGAATTCTCCAGAACTTACATTGAAATGAGTTTCCTCAACATTTAATGGTTCCTGAATGAATTGAAACCCACAGTGCATCCATCTTCATCCGTGAAAAATGGCTAGATAAATACCATGAAAATTTTCAATTTCCCATGACCAGGTGGCACTGGAGAACCATTGGATATTCTGTTGCTGATCATGAGTGTACCAGACAGTGCCTTGATTGATTGGGTTTCATGAAAATAAGTTGGAGCCTGCTGAGTAGTTGTCCTAGAGTAGTGATTGGCAGGTGTGTGAAAAAACATCTATGGTGGGGCCATGTGGATCTGCCATTGGCTTCCAAATGGCTTGTGACTGACATGGTGAAATCAGCAGACCCTCCTATGCAAAGGCATCTTGTTATATGGTGACGTTTCAGGGCAATGTTTACAATCAGGTTGCTATGTTTAAGGGGGCAAGTTATGTGGGATAGAAGCCTGGTTGGTGCATTCTCCTGCATACCCTAACGCACCACGCCTGAGAGAACTCGCTCCAGCACTGTGTCCCAGTTGAACTCCTTGGATTCCATGAAGCAATTACTAAACTCCCAATGCAACAGCAATAAACACATATAGAATCCTACCTGGTACCACACCTACATTCTTGTGAGGTGAACGACTTGGCAGATACAAATTGTGAGAGAAGATCACTCCTCCTAAACGCTGTTGGAACTGAAAATATAACCAATGGGTGAGCTTCCTAGTTTTACAACATTATATATAAATCCATGTTCAGTAAAATGAATATTTTTAGATCTGTGAATGATATATATTTCATGATGAATTTCAAATAGCATATATATTGCTAGTTTTTAATGTGTGTGTGTATGTATATATATGTGTGTTTGTATGTATATATATGTGTGTGTGTGTGTGTGTGTGTATATATATATATATATATATATATATATACACACACACACACATTCTCCAGATTTTTCAAAATATGAAATATTTTTATCTTAATATACACTCCCTTAATTCATTCATATTCATGTATGTGGATTTATGATCATCTTTTCTAAATATTATTCTCAGAAATATTCATCCACCTGAAATACTTTTTTGTTTTTAGTACTGAAAACTAACTTCAGTGAATGTTGCATACAAATCCTAATATATCTAGAGTAACTGACCCAGTTTAACCTCAATGCAAGAAGATTCATATGGAACATGATGTGTATTTTGATGTTCATTTTAATTCAACACTGGTACATTACTATTTCTTCAGTTTATGCACATCATAGGATATATATTTCATCAAAAAGATCACAAAATTATAGGCATTTTTTCACTTTCAATCACTTCCTACTTTAGAACACATGTATTCTTCCATATTTCTTGACTGGTCTTCTCAAGATTCTTTTTTACAAACACATTATTTTCGATTTTTATAATCACATTGAAGCAAAACTCACACACCCTTCATGATAAACCATAACCCTAATATTAACATTGATGTATAACTTGTTGGAATGAATGATTGTATATCAATATACGATTTTTTATATTTTCAGATATCAATTCAATCCACCATTTAAAGTGGAACCAGTTATATTACTTATTCACAGTTGGTCTATTCATGCATTATCTCTATATTCATAGACACCGGGTACACCTGTTTGTACCCCAAATACTAATTTATAAGTCTTCAAAATATTGCTCCCAAAAATGGTGGAAGAAATACTTATGTCACCCGATCTATATATACATGTTATCACAGTAATATTCTGGACACAAAATTCAAAGGTCAAACTTATATTTGTACCAAAGCCTAAATGGAAAGTGAACATGGATTACTAAAAACATCAATGTCCAATTTGCCTATTGCTCTCAAATATCAATCCTATTGATGACTACATATTCGTTTCTTCCTAAGATTATATATTCAAACTCAACCCTGTTGAAAATGTCTAATCCTATCACTGACTTTATACTTTTCCTGATTTTGTAATGTCTGTATTGATATCTGCATTCCAACATATTTTCTCCAATTCATCATTGTGACTGACTCTTCACTTGTGTTGACATTTACATTCACTCTGTAACCGAAACCCTATTGCTAAAGAACTTTTGTTCCAAATTTTATACTCACTCTTCTTCCTAAACCTACCGACTATCTTCCTAATTTTACCGACTATCACTTTTGAATGGATGTTCTCATCTACATTCAATCATCCAAGTAAATGTAGGGCGAGTGTCAGAGGATGAGACCACCAAGAGACTATCTCATGCAACAGAAAGGGTTTATTTGGGGTCCAGAATGCTGGGGCTTAGAGCTCACTTGAATAGAGCAGAGAGCCCTGAGAACATCTTAAGCAGAACTTATATAATTTTCTTGGAGAGGGCAGGGAGGGAAGTTTATTGATGGGTCAGGGCGAGTTAGCGGTTTGTGTGTAAACGCGTGAGGGAGTACATTCTGCAGTTTGGCAGTTGGGGACAGCACATTCTGGGAACAAGATTAGGAAACATTTCTCAACATTTCAACAGTGTTTTGTTAAGCATACAGAAAAACAGGAAGTGACAAGTACATATTTTATTAACATTTCATTCCCCACTTCTTCTTCTGGCTACTTTTAATCATAAAAGTGATTGTTGGGGGGTGTCACATTTTATGTATGCTAGTGGGGTATTAACATAAGTTTAACTTGTCCAATTTGAGCTTGGAGAAAAGAAATTACATGGTTGAGAAACAGGGTTTTATAGTAAGCAATAAAATGAGGATTATTATTGGACCGGCCAGGGTTGATTAAAACGTAGTTAACCAGGGGGACTGTGTAAACCAAGACTCAAACCACCAATTTTGGGTCTCTATCTCTCTTTGATGCTCTTCAAGGCATCTTTTTAATTTACTCATAGGGTTTGTTACAACTCCAGTATGGTCGACATGAAAAAAAAAAAAAAAAACATTCTTTCCTCAATGCAGCACAAAGGCTCCCTTCTCTCATGAAATGGAGGTCCAAACCTCGACTTTTCTGTAAAACAACTTCAAAGAGAGAGGTAAAAGATTCCTGCAAAGTTGTGATGGAATTTTCTAATATCTTTAAGTTTTGATCTATTGCTTCTTCTAATTGGGTCATTTGTTGTGTCCCATGGACCAGGGCAGTGGTTCCTGTGCGAACCCAGGCAGCAACTCCTATTCATAATAGAATGGCTAAGGTGAGAGATATATGTTCCCAACTGAACCGGGTTGTATGCCCCTCTATTTGATCTTCCAATGAACCTGCGTCATAATAGAGCACTCTGGGAAACATCTGCACCATTACACAATTAATCACTTCTGTTGACCATTTCATAAAAACATAAACAACGTTTAAGTATATAGAATTATATTGTTGTAGGGACGGACAAGGCAAGGCACCTAAGATAGCACCAAAGACAAGGAAACAGTCATATTTGGTTGCAACCAGATTCAGAGGGCATTGCTTCTGTTGTAATCAATTAATCCCCTGAAACCCAAGTTTAGGTAGTTTCAGAATTTTGTACCCAACATGTAAGGGAAGGGGCTCTGAAGTTCACAGTCTGCAGAAGTTCACAAAGAGCAGTTTTTGTTTCTGATTTTTCCTCAGTTCTGGGCAAGTTAAATTTTCAAGGACACCTGGGTGGGGGAGAGCGTTTTTTTCCCTTTTTTTCCCCCTGCCAGCTGTTTCCATGGAGCCCAGTTTGTAACTTATTCATCTTAGCAATGTAGCCATCTCTATGAAGCCCCAGCTAAAGGACAGAAGCCTTGATCACATATGTTGTGAAAAACTAGTAAGGGTGTGTCTAGCTCAGGAGTGCTGATTTTTTTCAGCCAGTTGCCAGGTAGACCAGGGCAACACAAAAAGAGGAAGTTTATCTACACTGAACTCTTTTATAGGGACTCTTTTGCTGAAAGTCCTAAAGTTAGCCATGGTGAAAACTTCTGGATAAGGTCAGTTAAGACTTTCCTGTGGGCCTGGTACAGAGGGGGAAGACGGGGAATGCAGGGCTGAGAGCAGCTCTTTGGATCTGAGAATGAGGAAGGAGAGATGTAAAAAAATAATGGAAAAGGGTTTTGAGATCTTCCTAGCAACAAAAACATGAGTAGTAGAACGGGTAGAACAGAGCGGGAGATGGGAGTGAGTATCCCAAAAAGCCTGTAAGGGACTTTAAATTCTTAGTAACCTGTTTTCAGTGATGGCAAAGCAACTTTAAAGGCCATTTTCATTACATCTTGGATATGGGTCTGAGGGTTCTTCTCAGCTGGTTTGAGCTTTGGGTTAGCTGGTAAGAGGACCTGGTGGGACCCAGTGTGGGCACTGACAGGAGAAGAGAGGAGTGAGTGAGTGGAGGGTTACCTCAGTACCTGCTACCTCAGCAAGGGGGCAATGGTCTGAGAAACGGTGGAGGTTTGGGTTTTTAATATAGTAATTGGAGGGGAGAAATCAAGTTGATGAGGTGGGAGTGACAACAGAGAGTCTAGAGCAGAAGGCTGAGGGTGAGCATGTATTGGAGAAGCATAGTTCACGATGTGAGCAAAGGAGAGAAAAGGCCTCCACATAGAGGAATCTCCTTTCACCCTTTTGAGCACTTGCAGAAGTTAAAAAGGTCACACAGAATTTGAGGATCTAGAGACCCCTCTGGGGGCCATCGGTTTTGGTTGTCTAATTGGTAATATGGCCAAAGCTGTGTAGAGAATTTCATGAGTAGTTTGGGTTCCATGTGGCAGTCCCTGTATGCTCACATCCCCATGACTTACAGAATATGTCGGCGTTCCCCGCACACAGCCTTGACTGTTTGTGGCTTTGATAGTACACTGGGCAAACATAGTAATCTAGGCTAGCCAACCAGCATCTGGCTCGCGTGTCCCTACATCATTAATGTTTGTTTCCATTATCTATGGTATGGAAGGAATTTAATGGAATTTTAGTGGGATCCTCTTCATTAGGGATATCCCAATCGGGAAGACCTATACGCAGCTGACAAATGTCTGGCTGGAGAGATGGCCACCAGGTCCCTAAGCGGGCTGTATGCAAGATAGACCATACTTCCATTCCAGTAGGATTTGTGATCAGCCATCGCTGCTGAACAGGCTTATGAGGGTTAGGACTACTGGTGGTCAAGGGGAGAGTCTATAGCCTTATCCACACAGCGAATCCACAATTTGAAAGGGTTTCCAGTCTTTTCCAGTTTCCAGCCAGAGTCTGGACAGGGCACAGGCTTGAGATGAGAGGTAGGGATCCAGGAAGTGATTTTGACTACCTTTACCCTGTAGGTGTTATAAGTAGCACCTGGTATCGTCCTTTTCAGCGGAGTTCCAGGGATGACACCAGATGTCGTCTTACATAGACGAAGTCTCTACTTGATATCGCTGTAGAGTCCCCTCATCCCCAGGTTGGCAGGCAGTGGCCATCTGTTTTCACAGGTATCCCTGAGTTCTTTCAAGAGCTTTAAGTCTGTTAAGCAAGGGGGTGTGGAAGGAATCGTTAGGTCTTAGAGTTGGGGTAGGTCCCTTACTGGAGGAGGGACACCATAGAGAATTTCACAGGGTGTGAGGTTACACAAAGAAATAGATTGAGTATTTCTTGCATGAAACAGTACATAAAGCAGGAGCATAGTCCAATCATTTATGCCGGTCTCTAAGTTTAATTTCGTTATGGTCTCTTTAATGGTTCTATTCATTCTTTCTACCTGTCCTGAACTCGGGGGTCTGTAAACACAATGTAACTTCCAATTAATCCCCAGGGTCCTTGCTAACCTCTGAGTTACCTGGGCCACGAACGCCGGTCCATTATCAGACCCTATTACATTAGGCAGGCCGTACCTTGGAAAAATATCTTCCAGGATCTTCTTGACCACCATTTGCGCTGTTTCATTTTTTTTTTCTTTTCTTTTTTTTTGGGGGGGGGAGGCTTCAATCCATCCTGAAAATGTATCTACAAAGACTAGGAGATATTTAAGTCCATTCCTTGCTGGCTTAATTTCAGTAAAGTCCACTTCCCAGAATTGTCCTGGTCTGGTTCCTCGTAGGTGCTTTCCTGCAGGAAGCTTGGAATGGTAAGAATTAACCAATTGATGGACCCAACAGGCTTTTGTTATCCATTCAGTTGTTTCCTTTCACTGTGAGTTGGTTAATGGAAAACTCTGTTCTTGATCCTTCAGAAATGAATGCAGTTTCTTTGAACCAAGGTGAGTGATTTGATGTACATTTTCTACTGACAGAGTTAGAGCCGTGATTATAGGAGTTTTTACTGAAGGATTTAGAAATTCCACTTGGGGGCCTTCAGGGTAAAAAGTTATTTTGGCCCAGAGCTTTGTGAGCAGATCTCTGCCAATCAATGGGGCCGTGCATTCTGGGATTACTAGGAATGAGTGATGGATTTTTCCTTTCCCCTGGTCCATGGTCCTCTTAGTTGTCCAAGCCCGATATTTACTGCCATTAGCCCCTTGAATTAGAGACCTTTTATTTGATAGAGGTTCCAATGGGGCCTTAAAGGCAGAATATCTTGCCCCTGTATCCACTTCAAAGTATACTGGGGTCCCCTCCACTTCAAAAGTTACCCTGAGCTCGGGGAGAGGATCTGAGCCCCGACTTTCTTAGTAATCCTACAGAGTCAGAATGTCCAGCTGGCCTGGCTGTCTCTTTCTAGGGCACTCTTTAGCCCAGTGTCCTTTTTTTTAGAGTAGGCACATTGAATTGAGGCCAGGGGTGGCCTCTTGTGTGGGCCCCGGTGTCCCTTCCTGTCTCCATGTTTCTTAATTTCTGGTCTATTTGTTGTTGTGACCAGGATCTTAGTCAATGCCTTAGTCTGTCTTTTGTTTCTTTTATCCTCCCTTTGCTCCCTAGTCTTCCTCAGTTTCTCTCTTATAGTATACCTTCTTGGCTTCTCTGACTAAACCTCTCAAAGTCATATCTTGTAATCCATCTAAGCATTGTAACTGTCTTTTAATATCCAGAACAGCTTGCCCAATAAAGGCCACCATGACAGATGCCTTTTGATTCTCTCCCTGAGGATCGAAAGGATTAAATTTCCTATATGCCTCCATAATTCTCTGTAGGAACATGGAGGGACATTAATCAGTCCCTTGAATAATCTCTCTTACCTTGGCCAAAATAGTTGGTCGCCTAGCGGCCACTAAGATACCCACTATTAGAGCCCGGCAATAAGAGGAAGGATGCTCATTACCTTCACAGGTTTTGGGGTCCCAGTTGGGTCGGTGCAAGGGAAAGGCGGCTTTGCATATGTTGGGAAGTTTTGTCGGTCACCCATCTGGTCCGAGAATATTTTTTTCTAGAATCCAGGAAGATTCTCTTTTGTTCCTCTGTCATGAAGAGAGTCCCTAGGAGTTGTTGGCAGTCATCCCAAGTAGGCTGGTGTGAAAACATCAATGACTCAACCACACCTGAGACCCAGGTGGGGTCCTCGGTAAAAGGGGGATTGTTATTTTTCCAGTTATTTAGGTCTGAAGAGGAGAAAGGTAAATACTGGTAGGCTTGCATTTTTCCCCCATGGTTGTCATCAATCATTGTTCCTTAGAAATGGAGAGGGAGCATCACGTGAGTTCCAGGGATTTCAATCATTCAACGACGGCAAATTTCTTTAGCCGGGCCAGCAACCTCCAGGAAAGGAGGGGCTGTGTTTTCCGCAGGGGAGTTATCTGGAGTGCGCTGGGCTCGCTTAGCTTCCTCCAATGGCGGAGAGGCTGAGACAGCAGCAGGGGAATTACTTAGAGGGTGTTGGGGGTTGGGGGACGAGGGCAGGGAATAAGTAGTAGGACAAGAGTCCAGTAGAGTAAAATCTTGTGACTCAGGGAGAACAGAGGTTGAAGGAGGAGGAGAAGCAGAAGGTTTGAGAGAGCATGACGGAAAGAGTAGGAGCGGGGGCAGGGGCAAGGAAAAGCTTCACACATGGAGGAGGAGAATTTCAGAGGTCCTGCAAAGTTAAGATATATGTCTCTTGATCCTGATGTCTATGTGGCACTGGCTGAAAGTCAATATCTCTGACTTTTTAAATTAGTGGGAAGTAGAAAGATCCTTCTAGGGGCCATCTGAATCCAAAGGTGGGCCATTCTGAGGCACAGAGAGTCTGCCAGGTCCAGCGTTTAACTGAAAAAGAAAGATTCTGAGCCCTTAAGCGGACTTTGGTGCAATGATCAAGGGTCAGCAAAAGAGGCATTGAAGTGCTCTATCCCATAATGAAAGATAAACAATCAGTAAAAGCAACGACACAGGACACAGACAAGACAATACAATAAAGACAGGCAATGGACGTCCAACACTGAGACCAGGACTGAGTAGCCGGCAAAACCCGATGGGGTGGCAATACCGAATCTGAAACAAAATATCACTGAGTCGAGGAGACTATTGTTCCTCGATTTCCCGAGTCCTCTGGGGAGTCCCCCAGTGACGTGGCCTGTGGCTCTATGACATGTCTCTCAGCCACCGTCGGAGAGAGCTCACACTCTTCATCAACAGCCATTTGCCAAGCCCTAACCTGAAACCTGAAACTAGAAAGAGGCACCTTACATACCCCGAGAGGAGCCCGTTGGGGTCTCTCATCTGCCGCTGCTGGATCTCAGTGGAACCTCCATATGTAAAGGTCGGGCGAGCGTCCGGGGAAGAAACCACCAAGAGACTGTCTCATGCAAAAGCAAAGGGTTTATTATGGGTCCAGCATGCTGGGGCTCAGAGTTCACTTGAATAGAGCAGAGAGCCCTGAGAACAGCTTAAGCAGAGCTTATATACTTTCCTTGGAGAGGGCAGGGCAGGATGTTTATTGATGGGTCCGGGCGAGTGAGCTGTTTGTGGGCAACCGGGTGAGGAATTACTTTCTGCAGTTTGGCAGCTGAGGACAGCACATTCTGGGAACAAGACTAGCAAACATTTCTCAAGATTTCAACAGTGTTTTATTAAGCATACAGAAAACAGGAAATGATAAGTACCTATTTTATTAACCTTTCACTACGGACTACACTTTGCCAGATTTCCTAATGTCTCTATTGATATCTGCTTTCCTACATATTTTCCCCAGTTCATCATTGTGACTGACTCTTCACATGTGGTGACATTTACATTCACTCTATACCCAAAACCCTATAGCTAAAGAACTTTTGGTCCAAATCCTATGCTCACTCTCCTTTCTAAACCTACCGACTATCTTCCTAATCCTACTGATTATCCCTTTTTGACTGGAAGTTCTCTTTGACAATCAATCATCCAAAATACACGGACCTTTGCCATTGTATATTGATGTATCTGAGACATCTGTGCAGAAAATAAATCAAAGCTCAGTATCACAATCAAGGTCCCAATGCTCTTCTGGGCTTCAAATCTTACCTAGATTTCTGTTTTCATACTTAATTTTCACCTATATATTCTTGTAAATATCGCAGGTTTTCAATACCATTATTCATCCAGCAGAATGATTCCTAATGCAAATTGAACCTCTTATTAACCCTAACCATACACTGTTCCCTCAATCTAACTTTACAGAAGAGTAGGGACAGAGTAGGTCTTACAATACAGGAATGTAGGGGGAACTTCCTATTGCTAAGAAACTCAAAGGTACATGCAAAAATGATCCCTGGAGAAGTTGTAGGCAGCTATGAAGGAACTGAGTGAGCAAAAGTCATCTTCTCTTGCAAACAACCTGGTCAGGATGAAGGGATATGTCTGAATCATCCTCTCTCTTCTTAATGTAGAGAAGAAGGACCAAACCAGGCTGTGTGGAGAGCTGTTCCCGGTTGCATATGGTTAATATACCATTCTAACTTGTGAAACTGTCACAGAAATAGGGGCAGCCTTCATTTCAGGGGACCCTTGTAAGCAACTGTTAGGACAAAGTGGTTGCCAAGGGTGTGAGCTCATTCAGTTCCTGAAGGAAGTGACCTCAGACCTCACCTCACATCCTTGGTGATAGAACTCTCTGAACTTGGGATCAAGGAAGCCAGGCACCCAAATCCCATTCCAGTCCCAGTAGCAGTGGTCTCACTTCTTTGGATTTACCAAGGACAGAATCAGTCTTTGTTGGTACCTACTGATATGAGGATGGCCAAAAGCCAGGAAAGCTCTGAAGAGTGGCCTTTCCTGAGAAAGCAGGTAGTGGATCACCGCTGCCTCCTGACAACTATACAGAGTTGGCCAAGGAAACCAGATCTGAAACAGGGCAGGCAATTTCAGGGGAACATAGTATGGCCCAATAGTCAGAGGACACTCCGGATAGTCAGAGACCTACTTGGGGGAAGAAGGTGCTTTGTGGGTGTGGGTGTGTGTTTGTGCTTTTGTCTCATGTTCTCAGAATAGGTAGGAATGGCGGTTTGTTTGGTTTGGAGTGAACTGTTTCTAATAAGTGATTTGATAAGGCAAGTGTTTCTATGTCTGTGTATCCCATTGGGTCCGTGGTTGTAAACATTAGAAAAGAGAATGCATGAATGGATGTGTCCTGTCTGGTAGAAAGCTTCCCAGCATTCATCCAGCAGAATATATGAATGCACTGTGACTTCCCTTATCGATGGGCAACACCTGCTATTTTCCTAAGGTCTGGTTTTATTTTTGAATTGTGGCCACTCTCCAGAATAGGCTCATGGTTTTGTGTCCAAGCGAAGTACCACCTTCAAGCTCTGTGACATGGCCATGTACTGGATAGCTGAAGGGAATGGCGAGCAACTAAGAAAACTCAGATATCAGTGTGACCAGTAAAGTCTCAGTGGAAAAACCGTGCTTTGGGCCTTTTGCTTACCTTTTGTTCTATTTCCCTGTATTTCAGGAATTTCTTTGCCTCAGGCCACCCCTTTGTGAAGCTGGAAGAAAACATTTTTCAAATGGAAATGAATGTGCCTCACCTGTGGCTCTTTGCCTAATTGCTTTAGAAAGGGGTGTGTCTGAATCAGCCTCTTGGCCCTGTGTGAGGCTTTGGCTTAGATTCTTAGCACCTGATCGATATAAAGAAAGATCCCATGTGTGAATCCAAAACCGAAATGCCCAAAAGAGGAGTCATTGAGCATAAAGTCTCTTGCCTTCCACTGTAAGGTTCCTGACCTCCATCAAGTGAGAATAGGGATCCTTTGTGTCAAATGATTTCTTCAAAGCCCTGCACATGCTAGCCCAGAGGTGCTTGTGTTTTCTCATGACTCCAATTCACATAAAGATTCTAAACCCCACTGTCAGTAGGCCTCAAATTGGAGAAGCAAAGCAGTATTACGGCAGGCCTATTTGATCACTCCTGGGTCACAGGAAGGGTGTCCAGGCCACCCTGACATTAGGAAAATAAGGGGCAAGGAAGCCTATTTTGGACACTGTCTTGGGCTGTGTCCTTCATGGAAACTTCCAGGCAGAGGTTAAGATGAGTGTCTATATGCAATAAGATGAGGGTCATGTGGGAATGTTTTGGTTTAATTTTGGTCATTTGTGTTGGGGTTGGAAGAGATGAGTAGGTCAACCAGGACTTGAAATCTGGTCTGATTCCCCTTAGAGACTGAGTTATGGAACTGAACTCAGAGAAGTATTGGCATGAATTGTGTTGAGTTTTTAGGAGGCCACACATGAGACTCGCCCTTGGAAACTGAGACCTAGGCCGAGGGTGGCTTTCCACAGAGCACTGGGAATCTCACCCAGGATATCACAAGATTTTATTCTGAAAGACTTGGCAGCCATAGTCAAAACACACATAGACCTCACACTGTAGACCTCAATGGGCCTGGCTTCATGTGACCTTTTGGCAACTCTTTGGGAAGACTTGCCTGTGAGTGTCCTCCAGAGATTTCATTGAAATGAGCTTCCTCACAATTTAATGGTTCCTAAATGAATTGAAACCTACAGTGCCTCCAACTTCCACCTTGAAAAATGGCTAGATAAATACCATGAAATTTTTGAAATTCCTATGACCAGGTGGCACTGGAGAACCTTTGTATGCCCTGTTGCTGATCATGAGTGTACCAGAAAGTGCCCTAATTGACTGAGTTTCATTAAATTGGTGTAGAACAGAGATGCCAGTAAGTTGAATACTCCTCAATTGTAGGCGCAAGCTGTGGTGTGCATGTTTGTGATAAAACATCCGTGGTGGGGCCATGTGGATCTGCCATTGCTTCCAAATGGCATGTGACTGACGTGGTGCAGCCAGGAAATTCTAATATGTAAATGCATATTGGTATATGGAGAATTTTTAGGGCAATGTTCAGAATCAGGTTGCTATGGACAAGGGGACAATCTATGTGGGCTAGAAGCCTGGTTGGTGCATTCTCCTGCAGACCATGACCCACTACACATGACAGTACTCCCTCCAGCACTGTGTCCCAGTTCAACTCCTTGTATTTCGTGAAGAAAATACCAAACTCCCAGTGCAGCAGCAAGAAACACCACGAAAAGTGGAGAATGACCAAATGCCCTCACAGTCCACACGGGGAGACTCTTAGACCCCAGTGGTCACAGTTTACCTACATAGAGATAATTCAGTACTTTAGCCTAGTGTTCATTGGAAAATAAGAAACCTCGTCCTCCAGGTCTCATAGATGTAGACCCAGCTCTGATGGTCTCACTAGAAAGAAAGCTAAAGCTCCTGACAACAACATATATTTTGAGTTCCCAACCTCAGAGGCAGTTTCTCAAGAAGTCTTTAGGCCAGCAGAGCTCCAAGTTTGTGGAGTGTTTACCTTGTCCCTTACATTTGGAAACTCCTCTACCACATCCAAGGTTGTGAACTCCTTTGCATTTTCCATTCCAGATATATATTCACAGATTTTCTAACTCTTCTCCTCTAATTGTGTCTTATTTGGGGCGAAGGTAATATGAAGCCATTGTTCTGGATGAGAGTGGGTAATTTATTGTGTAGCCCATATTTGCATACACATTGGATTCATTTTCCTATTTTCCATTCAAAATACTGAATCCCTGACACTAACCCATACCCTACTAGACTCTGACTACTAATCCTACTATGATGCAGAATAATAACACAAACAGAATAGAAATACAAGCCGTTCAGAGGAGGCATGGTGTATAGTTGGACTTGCCTTTTGCATGATAAAGCGTAGGTGTTATATGTCTAGTCCATTTTTCATTGAAATAGTTCTCTATGTGTTTTTTTTCCTTTAATTTTTATTGTTGGTTGTTCAAAATTTACCTATTTCTTGACATATCATATTTCACACTTTGATTCAAGTGGGTTATGAACTCCCATTTTTACTCCGTATACAGGTTTCAGCATCACATCTGTTACACATCCACTGTTTTACGTATTGCAATACTAGTGTCTGTTGTAGTCTGCTGTCTTTCCTATCCTCTACAATCCCCCATACCCTCTTCTCCCATCTTCTCTCTCTACCCCATCTACTGTAATTCATTTCTCCCCCTTGGTTTTTTCCCCCCTTTTCCCTCACTTCCTCTTGTATGTAATTTTGTATAACCATGAGGGTCTCCTTCCATTTCCATGCAATTTCCCTTCTCTTTCCTTTTCTCTTCTACCTTTCACCCCTGTTTAATCTTAATCTTCTTCTCATGCTCTTCCTCCCAAATCTGTTCTTAGTTACTCTCCTTATATCAAAGAAAACTATTGGCATTTGTTTTTTTAGGGATTGGCTAGCTTCACTTAGCATAATCTGTTCTAATGCCATCTATTTCCCTGCAAATTCTATGATTTTGACATTTTTTAATGCAGAGTATTACTCCATTGTGTATAAATGCCACATTTTTTTCCATTCATCTATTGAAAGGCATCTAGGTTGGTTCCACACTCTTGCTATTTTGAATTGTGCTGTTATGAACATCAATGTAGCAGTGTCCCTGCAGCATGCACATTTTAGGTCTTAGGGAATAGACTGAGAAGGGGAATAGCTGGGTCAAATGGTGGTTCCATTCCTAGCTTCCAAGAAATCTCCATACTTCTTTCCAAATTGGCTGCACCAATTTGCAGTCCCACCAGCAATGTACAGGTGTACCCTTTTCCCCACATCCTCGCCAGCACTTGTTGTTTGACTTCATAATGGCTGCCAATCATACTGGAGTGAGATGGTATCTTAGGGAGGGTTTGTTTTCCATTTTTCTGACTGCAAGAGATGGTGAGCATTTTCTCATGTACTTATTGATTGATTGTATGTCCTCATCTGAGAAGTGTCTGTTCAGGTCCTTGGACCATTTGTTGATTGGGTTATTCGTCTTCTTATTGTTTAATTTTTTGAGTTCTTTGTATACTCTGGATATTAGGGCTCTATCTGAAGTGTGAGGAGTAAAGATTTGTTCCCAGGATGTAGACTACATATTTACCTCTCTTATTGTTTCTTTTGATGAGAAAAAACTTTTTAGTTTGAGTAAGTCCCATTTGTTGATTCTAGGTATTAACTCGTGTGCTAATGGTGTCCTATTGAGGAATTTGGATCCCAACCCCACAGTATGTAGATCATAGCCAACTTTTTCTTGTATCAGATGCCATGTCTCTGATTTGATATCAAGCTCCTTGATCCATTTTGAGTTAACTTTTGTGCATGATGAGAGAAATGGATTCAGTTTCATTTTGTTGCATATGAATTTCCAGTTTTCCCAGAATCATTTGTTGAAGATGCTATCCTTCCTCCATTGCATGCTTTTAGACCCGATTGGCATTGCATTTAACATATAGAGAACTTTTGGTTATATTGCCATTTTGATGATGTTAGTTCTGCCTATCCATGAACATAGTATATTTTTCCATCTTCTAAGATCTTCTTCTATTTCTCTCTTTAGGGTTCTGTAGTTTTCATTTTATAAGTCTTTCACCTTTTTTGTTAGGTTGATTCCCAAGTATTTTTGTGTGTGTGTGTGTGTGGATATTTTGAATGGAGTTGTTGTCCTCATTTCTATTTCAGAGGATTTGTTGCTGATATACAGGAATGCCTTTGATTTATGCATATTGATTTTATATCCTGCCACTTTGGTGAATTCATTTATTACCTCTAATACTTTCTTTGTATACCTTGCTGGGTCTGCTAAGTATAGAATCATGTCATCTGCAAATAGTGATAATTTACGTTCTTCTTTTCCTATTTTTATGCCTTTGATTTCTTTAATCTCTCTAATTGCTCTGGCCAGTGTTTCGAGAACTATGTTGAACAGAAGTAGTGAGAGAGGGCATCCCTATCTTCTTCCAGATTTTAGAGGGAATACCTTCAATTTTTCTCCATTCAGAATGATGCTAGCCTGAGATTTAGCATAGATTGCTTTTACATTATTGAGGTATGTTCCTGTTATCCCTAGTTTTTCCAGAGTTTTGAACATAAAGGGATGCTGAACATTGTCAAATGCTTTTTCTGCATCTATCGAGATGATCAAATGGTTCTTATTTTTCAGTCTATTTATGTGATGAATAACATTTATTGATTTCTGTATAATGAAGCAGCCTTGCATCCCAGGGATGAATCCTACTTGATCATGGTGCACAATTTTTTTAATATGATTTTGTATCCGATTCGCCACAATTTTATTGAGGATTTTTGCATTTTTCCTGAAATCGCTTGAAAAGTATTGGTATTAGTTCCTCTTTAAAGGTTTTGTAAAACTTTGCTGTATACCCATCCGGTCCTGGGCTTTTCTTAGTTGGTAGTCTTTTGATGGTTTATTCTATTTCCTCAATTGTTATGGGTCGGTTTAGGTTGCCTATATCCTCCTGACTAAATCTGGGCAGATTATATGACTGAGAAATTTATCGATGCCTTCACTATCTTCTATTTTATTGAAAAATAAGAATTCAAAATAATTTCGGATTATCTTCTGTATTTCTGAACTATCTGTTGTGATACTGAGTTCTCCCTCTTCTTTTCTTTGTTAGCTTGGCTAAGGGTCTGTCATTTTGATTTATTTTTTCAAAGAACCATCTTTAATTTTGTCAATTTTTTCAATTGTTTCTTTTGTTTTGATTTCATTAACTTCAGCTCTAATTTTAATTATTTCTTGCCTTCTACTTATTTTGCTGTTGTTTTGCTCTTCTTTTTCTAGGATTCTGAGATGAAGTATGAGATCATTTATTTGTCGTTTTTTTTTTTCCTTTTTTTAAGGAATGAAATCTAAGCAATGAATTTTGTTCTTAGAACTGCTTTCAATGTGTCCCATAGATTCCGATATGTTATGTCTGTGTTTTCATTTATCTCTAAGAATTTTTTAATTTCCTCCTTGGTGTCTTCTATAACCCATTGATCATTCAGTAACTTATTTTTCATTCTCCAAGTGATACATGATTTTTCCTTCTTTCTTTTATCGTTGATTTTCAGTTTCATTTCATTATGATCAGATAAGATGCCTGGTTTTATATCTACTCCTTTATATTGTCTAAGAGTTGCTCTGTGACATAATATATGATTTATTTTTTGAGAAGTATCCATGTGCTGCTGAGAAAAAAGTGTAGCTGCTTGATGTTGGGTGGTATATTCTATATATATATCATAAGTCTGGGTTATTAATTGTGTTATTGAGTTCTATAGTTTCATTATTCAACTTTTGTTTGGAAGATCAGTCCAGTAGTGAGAGAGGTGTGTTTGAGTCTCCCATGAGTATTGTATGGTGGTCTATTAGACTCTTGAACTTGAGAAGAATTTGTTTAATGAACATAGCTGCACCAATGTTTGGGGCATATATATTTATGATTGTTATGTCTTGTTGGTGTATGGTTTCCTTGAGAAGTATGTAGTGTTGCTCTATATTTCATTGAATATATTGCTCATTCCTTTTGTTTGGACCTCTATACCTTCCTGTATCCCAATGACTCTTAAGTTTGGTCTTTTGATGTTATCCCATATTTCTTGGATGTTCTGCTAATGGTTTCTTAAAAGTCTTCCTGAGCTGTCTGTGTTCTTTTCAAGTTGAAATAATTTGTCTTCATTGTCTGATGTTCTATCTTCTAAGTGTTCTACTCTGCTGTTAGTATTCTCAATTGAGTTTTTAAGTTGGTTTATTGATTCCTGCATTCCTAGGATATCCGTTTGTTTGATTTTATAACCTTTATCTCCCTGCATAGTTGATATTATGCTTCTTGGATTTTTTTTATGTAATTCATTATCAGGGTGATCTTTCATTGTCTGATTTTGCTCTCTAATGTCTTCCTTGAGACTCCAGATCATCTGAAGCATGTATATCCTGAGTTCTTTATCTGACATTCCATCTGCTGCACATATTACCTCTTCTAAAGTTGACTTTACCTGCATTGCTTATGGTCCTTTCTTTCCTTGTCTTTTCATTCTGTTGATGTTTCTTTCTGCTTGGTGAAACTGTTGTGTTATTGAATTTTTCCCCTATATATTTTTATTGCTTGTATAGTTTCAAAGTCTCTCTCGCAGGCACGGGTGGTGGCTCTGCCCCTCCTACAATTGGGACAATGTGCCTACCACACCAGCAGGCTGCTGGGCCTGTTCTGTCAGTCGGTAGCTGGTCCGCCTACCTTGAAGGTGCGAGCAGCAGCTCTGCCCCTCTGCAGGCACTGGGCCTGTTCTGCCAGTGGGTCGCAAGTCGGTCTACTTTGCATGCGTGGGCGGCAGCTTTGACCATCTGCGGGCCACTGGGTCTGTTTTGTCTGTCCTTTGCAGGTCTGTCTACCTTGCAGGTGCGTGTGGCTGCTCTGTCCCTCCCCCAACCAGGACGATGTGTCTACCATGCTGGCGGGCCATAGGCCTGGGCTGTCGGTGGTCGCAGGTCCACCTACCTTGCAGGCGCGGAGGGCGTCTCTGCACCTCCGCAGATTGCTGGGCCTGTCCTCCTGTGGGTCACAGGTCTGCCTACCTTGCAGGCCCGGCGGCATTGCCCCTCCCCCAACCAGGGCGATGTGTCTTCCACGGTGGCGGGCCACTGGTCCTGTTCAGCCGGTGGGTCGCAGGTCCGCCTACCTTGAAGGAGCGATTGGCAGATCTGCCCCTCCCTCTCTCAATGTGTTTTTAAAGTTGACAAATATGTGAATTCCTGTCTCCCTTTCTCTGTAGCATATTCAGCACATATATTTTTATATGCACATATAGAATCCTACCTGGTATCACACGTACATTTTTGTGAGGCTGCTGACTTGGCAGATACAAATTATGAGAAGAGATCACTCCTCCTAAACGCTGTTGGAACTGAAAATTTAAGCTATTGGTGAGCTTCCTAGTTGAACAATATTACACATAAATCCACGCTCAGTAAAATGAAGATTTTTGGATCTGTGGATGAAATATATTTCATGAAGAATTTCAATTGGCATATGTATTGCTACTTTTTAATGTCTGTTGTGTGTGTGTGTGTGTGTGTGTGTATATATATATATATATATATATATATATACACACACTCTCCATATATTTCAAAATATGAAATAGATGTGTCTTATGTACAGTCCCAAAATTCATTCATGTTCATGTATGTGGAGTTATAATCAAATTTTCACTAGATTATTCTCAGAAATATTCATCTACCTGAAATACATATTTGTTTCTTAGGTCTGAAAACTAACTTCAGTGAATGGTGCATTCAAATCCTAATATTTCTAAATTAACTGACTCAGTTTAACATCAATGCAAGAAGATTCCTATGGGACATGATGTTTATTTTGACGTTCATTTTTACTCAACACTGGCACATTACTACTCCTTCAGTTAATGCACATCATAGGATATATATTTCATCTACAAGTTCGCAAATTTATAGGCATTTGTTTCATTTTCAGTCACTTCCTGCTTCAGAACACATGTATTTCTCCAGGTTTCTTGATTGGTCTTTTTATGAGACTTTTTTCCAAACAAATTATTTTCAATTTCCATAATCAATTTGAAGCAAAACTCACACACTCTTCATGATAAACCATAATCCTCATATTACCATTAGATGTAAAACGGGTTGGAATGAATGGTTGTATATCAATATAAGATTTCCTGTATATTTTTACATTTCAATTCAATCCATTATTTAAAGTTGGAACCAGTTATATTATTTATTCACAGTATGGTCTATACATGCATATTCTCCATATTCAAAGACAAAGAGTACACCTGTTTGTACCCCGAATACTAATTTATACTTCTTCAAAATATTGCTCCCAGAAATGGTGGAAGAAATACTCAGATCACCTTATCTACATATACATTGTATCACAGTAATACTCTGGACACAAAAAGCAAAAGTCACACTTATGATTGTACCAAAGCCTAAATGGAAACTGAACATGGATTACTAAAAACATCCAGGTCCAGGTTGCCTAATAGTCTCAAATATCAATCCTATTGGTGACTACGTATTTGTTTCTTCCTAAGATTATATATTCAACCTAAATGCAGTTAATAATGTCTAATCCTATCACTCACTTTATACTTTGCCTGATTTCCTAATGTCTCTATTGATGTCTGCTTTCCTAAATATTTTCCCCAGTTCACCATGTGAGTGACTCTTCACATGTGATGATATTTACTTTCACTCTCTAACCGAAACCCTATTGATAAAGAATTTTTGGTCCAAATCCTGTACTCACTCTTCTTCTGAAAGCTACTGACTATCTTCCTAATCTTACTGAGTTTCCCTGTTTGAGTGGAAGTTCTCTTTTCCATTCAATCATCCAAGGTACAAGGTCCTATGCCATTGATTATCGATTTATCTGAGACATATATGCGGAACATAATTCAAAGCTAAGTATCACAATCAACAGCTCAATGTCCTTCTGAGCTTCAAATCTTACCTAGATTTCTGTTTTCATACTTATATTTTATCTCTATGTTTTAATAAATGTCACAGGTTCCCAATACCATTATTCATCTAGCAGAATGATTCCTAACCCAAATCAAACATGTTATTAAACCCTAAACATACACTGTTCCCACAATCTCACTTAACAAAAGACCAGGGACAGTGTTGGTCTTACAATACAGGAATGTAGGGGATCTTCCATATGCTGAAAACCTAAAAGGTCCATGCAGATGTGATTCCTGGAGAAGATATAAACAACTATGAAGGACCTTAAAGAGCAAAACTCATCTTCCATTGCAAACAACCTGGTCAGGATGAAGGGTTGTATCTTAATGAGCCTCTCTGTTCTCAATGTAGAGAAAATGGACCATACCAGGCCTGTGTGAAGAGCTGTTCCTGGGTGCCTATGGTTGATTCACCATTCTAACTTGTGAAAGTGTCACAGGAAGTAGGGGCAGCCTCTATCTCATGAGACCCTTGGAAGCAACTGTTAGGACAAAGTGATTGCCAAGGCAGTGTCCTCATTTACTACCTGAAGTAAGTGATCTCACCTCTCTTCCTTGGTGATGAAACTCTCTGAACTTGTGATGCAGAAGCCAGGCAACCAGAGCCAGTCCCAGTCCCAGTCCAAGTCGCAGTGAGGTCACTTGTTTGGATTTACCAAGGACAGAGTCAGTGTTTCCTGGAACCTACTGATGTGAGCATGGCCAAATGCCAGGAGAGCTTTGTAGAGGGGCCTTTCTTGAGAAAAAGGTACTTGCCCACTTCCGGCTCCTGACAACGTCACAGATTTGGCCAAGGAGACCATATCTGAGACAGGAGAGTCCATTTGGGGGAACATAGTATGGCCTACCAGTCAAACGACACTCAGGACACTCACAAAATTACTTGGGGGAAGGAGGTGTCTTTGTGGGTGTGGGAGTGAGTTTGTGGTTTTTCTCATGTTCTGAGAATAAGTAGGAAAGGCAGTTTGTTGGGTTTGGAGTGGACTGTGTCTAGTAATTCCTTTGACAATGCGAGTTTCTATGTCTGTGTAACTCTCTGTGTCCGTGGTTGTATTCATTAGAAAAGAGAATTCATCTATGGATGTGTCCTGTCTAGTAGAAAGAATTCCAGCATTTATCCTGCCTAATTTATGAATGGACTGTGACTTCCCTTATCAATGGGCAACACGTACTATCTTCCTAAGTTCCTGTTTTCTTTCTGAATCTGGCCACTCTCCAGAGTAGGCTCATGGTTTTTTGTCCAAGTTATGTACCACCTCCAACCTCTGTGACATGGCCATGTATTCTATAGCTGAAAGTAAAGGGAGCATCTCAGAAAACTCAGATATCAGTGTGACAAGGAAAGTCTCAGTGGAGAAAACCTGCTTTGGGCCTTTTGCATCCCTATTCCTCTGTTGCCCTGAGTGTCAGGAAGGTCTTTGCCTCAGGCCACCCCTTTGTGAATCCTGAAGAAAACAGTTTTCAAATGGAAATGAATGGGCATCACCTGTGGCTGTTTGCTAAAATGCTTTGAGAGATATGTGTGTGAATCAGCCTCTTGGCCGTGTGTGAGGCTGTGTCTTAGATATTCAGTGCCTAATGGATCTTAAGAAAGATCCCATGTGTGCATCCAAAACCAAAATGTCTAAAAATTCAGTCATTTTAGATGAAGTTTATTGCCTTTCTCTGTTAGGTTCCTGACCTCCATCAAGTGAATTTGGGGATCCTTTGAATTAATCGAGTTTTTCAAAGCCCTGCAGAGGCTAGCCCATAGGTGCTTGGGTTTTCTAATGAATCAAAATCACATAAAGAATCTATACCTGACAGTCAGTAGGCCTCAAATTGGAGAAGCAGAGCAGTATTAGTGGCAGGCCTATTAAATCACTCCTTGTTTACAGGAAGGGTGTCCAGGTCACACTGACTTTAGGCAAATGAGGGCAATGGAGATTATTTCAGACTCTGTCTTGTGCTTTACCCCTCATGGAAACCTCCAGCCAGAGGTAATAATGAGTGTCTATATGGAAGAAGATGAGGGCAATGTGGGAGTGTTTTGGATTTAATTGTGGTCATTTATTTGGCTGTTGGAAGATAAGACTGGGTCCACCTGGGCTTTAACTCGGGTTTGATTCATCTTAGAGACTGAGTTCTGGAACTGACCTCAGAGAAGTATTGACATGAATTGTGTTGGGATTTTAGGAGGCCACGCATTAGAGTTGCCCTTGGAAACTGAAATCTAGGCCCAGGGTGGCTTTCCACAAAGCACTGAGAATGTCAGCCAGCATATAACCTGATTTTATTCTGAAAGACTTGGCAGGCATATTTGAGAGTCAAAACACCCATGAACCTAACATTGTAGACCTCAATGGGCCTGGCCTCATGTGACCTTTAGGCCTCACTTTGGGAAGCCTTGCCTGTGAGAGTTCTCCAGATCTTTCATTGAAATGAGCTTCCACAACATTTAATGGTTCATGAATGAATTGAAACCCACTGTGGCTCCAAATTCATCTTTGAAAAATGGCTAGATAAATACCATGAAATTTTTAAAATTCCCATGACCAGGTGGCACTGGAGAACAGTTAGATCTCCTGATGCTCATCATAAGTGTACCAGACTGGGCCTTGATTTACTGGGTTTCATGAAAATGGCATAGAACAGAGATGCCAGTAAGTTGGAACCTTCTGAGTAGTGCGCCTTGACCAGGTGTGGGCAGGTGTGTGACAAAACATCTGTGGTGGGGCCTTATGGATCTGCCATTGGCTTCCAAATAGCATGTGATTGACTTGCACCAGCCAGCAGACCCATTTATGTAAAGGCACTTTGTTATATAGAGAGGTTTCAGGGCAATGTTCAGAATTAGGTTGCAATGGAAAAGGGGGCATTGTAGCAAGCAATGAGTGATAGAAGCCTGGATGGTGCATTCTCCTGCAGACTCTAACCCACCACAAGTGACAGAACTCCCTGCAGCACTGTGTCCCAGTTGAACTCCTTGTTTTTTGTGAAGCAAATATCAAACTCACTGTGCAGCAGCAAGAAACACCACGAAAAGTGGAGGATGACCAAATGGCTTCACAGCGACACGGGGAGACACTAAGCCCCCAGTGGGCACAGTTTACCTACAAAGAGAGAATTCAGCACTGCTGCCTCATGTTCATTGGAAAATAAGAAAACATGTCGTCCAGGTCACATAGATGCAGACCCATCTTTGATGGTCTCACTAAAAATAAAGCTAAAACTTCTGACAACACCTTATATTTCAAGTGCCCAATCTCACATGCAGTTTCTCAAACAGTCTTTAGGCCAGAAGAGCTCCATGTTGGTGTTGTGTTTACCATATCCCTTGATTTTGGAAACTCCTCTACCATCTCGAAGTTTGTGAACTCCTGAGCATTTTCCATTCCAGACATGTATTCACAAATTTTCTAACTCTTCTCCTCTAATTGTGTCTTACTTGGAGCGAAGGTAATGTCAAGGCATTGTTCTGGATCAGAGTGGGAAGTTTTGGGTTGCACATATTTGCACACACATTGGATACAATTTCCAATTTTCCATTCAAAATACAGAATCCCTGACACTATCCCATACCCTACTAGACTCTGACTACTAATCCTAATATGATGGAGAAAAATAACACAAACAGAATATAAATACAAGCAGTTCAAAGGAGGCATAATGTATATTTGGAATTGCCTTTTGCATGATAAAGTTTATGTGTTATTAATCTAGTCAATTTTTAATTAAATAGTTCTCCATGTGTTTTTAAAGTTCAAAATATGTGTATTACTGTCTCCCTTTCTCTGTAGCCTATTCAACATATGTATTTTTATATGCACATACCGAAAGCTACCTGGTATCACACCTACATTTTTGTGAGGTGGCTTCCTCACCAAATACAAATTGTGAGAAGAGATCACTCCTCCTAAACGCTTTTGGAACTGAATATTCAACCTATGGGTGAACTTCCTAGTTGAACAAAATTATAAGTCTATTCTTTGGTTGGCAGCTAAAATCCCTGACAAAATATGTTGATTAATTGTATTTTGGGATTCAAGTATGGTGGAAGTTTGTTGGACCACTTGATTAATGGTGATTAATGGTGGCAGCAGTTTGTACTTGATTGGCCATAGCCACTCCAGCCATAACCGCTGCAGCAGCAGATACCACCACGGCTGTCACTATAGCCGCTGTGATTCCAAAATCTCTGCAGACTCTAAGTAGCTCAACAATAGGGAATTTATCAGGATCCGCAGTGACCGGGATTGGGACAAAAGTTGGAATTTTCATAATCACTGCTACAGTCCAGGAACCATTCCAACACTCAGATAAGAGACAGGTAGTATGAGAACAATCCAGCATCCCCGAAGAGGTGGCCTCAGCCAAAAGGAATAAGAAGGGGGATTGGACACAGACCATTGCAGGAGGCAATGTGGCATTATACAACAGAGAGTTGAATGAAACAGATGTAAGTCTATTACCTTGTTCACTTTCCCTAACAGTACCAGAAATATTAGCCAGCCAACTTTTGGCTCCTAGCAACTGAGCCAGTGCAGAAATATCGGCTGAAGCCCCCTTTTCATTGGAAATCAGCCATTGAAACCAGGACCAACCTACTCCTGTAGAGGAGCTGGCACTATTGTTAAAGTTATAAACATACCTATTAAGAGAGGGGGAAAGGGAGAAACCTTTAGCAACTTGATGTTTCTCCCAAGAATGATCCTGACAAGGCGTAAATGTTGGGGGGAAACCAAGATTAGGGGAACAGTAAGGAGAGGCCTTGAAATGAGTGGCATTATAAATACTACTAGAAAAAGGAGGCACTGGGATTAGTACCTCGGAGATAATAGCCAAGGTAGTTATGTTAAGAGCAGAGCTGCTGTTTGCGGGGGTCTCTGAGCCTGATTGCTTCCCCGAAGCTACCTTGCTCAATACTGCACTGATAATGCTTCCTGAGACCTGATTGGACCGCAATGGGTCCTCCCAGTTAGTCAAATTTTTGGTCTTAAGGCTAATGCAATTAGCGTTTCTAAGGCTGAAACAAAAACTCCTGTGAGATTAACTTGAGATTGATTAAAAATTCTCTCCATGTCCCCTCTAGGAGAGGCACAGGGAGCAGACATCTCACATGAGGTTGAAAAAAGAGTGGGGAGGACACTAGAATTACCATGAATCGGCATCGGCATTGGCCAGGCCCGTGCCACTGCCCACAACCGCATTGGTGTCGCCTGTGCCATCGGCACCATCACCAGAGCCAGAGCACTTAGCAGAATGAAGATCTTCATCACAGGATTGTTGTGGTATCTCTTGTTGCTGGTCAGTTGATGTCGAGACTCTTCTTGTCAAGCGTTCAGGGACCCACAACGGTTCCGTACGATCCTGGGGAAAAACACATACAGATCCTCGTGCCCATGTCAGCACGGGGTCAGGGCCGTTCCATTGGCCCGTAAGAACATCCTTCCACTTAACATAGCCAATCACAGAGGGCTGAAGGGACACATGTCTATTGGCCGCAGAACGACCATGAATATATAATTCAAAAAATTAATGGTAAATAGAGCTAAGGACAGGCGTTCTTTAGGAGTGTGTTCAGCTCCTATTCCCCCTTTTTGTTTTTGTAAAGTTTCCTTTAAGGTGCGATGAGCACGCTCAACAATGCCTTGTCCTTGAGGATTATAAGGCAAACCATGAGTAAGTTGCACTCCCATAGTAGAACAAAAAGCTGTAAATTGTCTGCCAGTATAAGCAGTTCCATTATAAGTCTTAAGGGATGCAGGTGCACCCCATGCTGCCCATGCCTCTAAACAGTGAGTAATGACATTACGTGCCTTTTCTCCCGATAAAGCAGAAGCATGGATAATTCCAGAGCACGTATCAACGGAAGCATGCACATACTTAAGGTTACCAATGTCAGGTATATGTGTCACATCCATTTGCCAAACAATCAATGGCTTTAATCCCCGTCGGTTTACTCCATAATTAGGGGGATGAAGAAATGTGACACAATGGGGACATTGCAATACTATCTGCCGAGCATCCGCTCTTGAAATGGAAAAACGCCTGCGCAGCATTAATGCATTAACATGGAAGTTTTGGTGAAACAACTTAGCCCCCTCTAAGGAGGAAGCCAAGCATATCAATTGACCTCTAGTGGCTAAGTCCGCACAGGCATTACCTTGGGATAACGGACCAGGAAGAGAGGTGTGAGCCCTGATATGCATTGGATAAAAAGAAGCAGTGCGGTTAGAGATAAGCTGTTGAAGCTGAGTAAAGTAAACAGACACATTGTGGGCATCACTAATAGTTCCCACGGCCTCCAGGACTTTTAGTGCTTGTACCACATAGCTGGAGTCCGAAATAAGATTAAAAGGAAAAGAACACTGTTTAAAAACTTCAATAACAATTTGTAGTTCTACCCATTGTGGATTTCCAGGAGCAAATTGATGCTGGATAGGGGGAGAGTCATTAATTATGTAGGCTCCCATTCCAGACTTGGAACCATCAGTAAAAGTGTTAACAGCCCCCGTGTTTGGGCATGGAAAGCTCTCCTCGAAACACCCCCACCGTACGGCGGCTGGTCTGGAGGATCATTTTTTTTTTTTCTTCTGAGCTCCTGTTTATTTTTGTTCCCTTCTCCCATAGTTAGACTTCCTAGCTGCCGAGACAGTCTCCCGAGCTCCTCCTCCTCATCGTCCTCCTCTTCTGACCCACTTTTGCATGGGAGTGTGCGCAGTGTACTGAGATCTGGATACAAGCATTTCCTCCCCCGTTTCTCGCTCTGCACATTCCCTTCCTCCTGAAATATTTCACTCCGTGCCATAGACAATCGCCTCCTCCCCTGTTTCTCGCTCCGCACACTGCCATCCTCCTGAAATACGTCACTGCCTGCCGGAGATAATTGTTTCCTCCCCTGTTTCTCGCTCCGCACACTCCCACCCTCCTGAAATACCTCACTGCCTGCCATTTCTGATCTTTCTTCATGCAATTGCTCTAAAACTTCTTGTCCTTTAGTAAGTGCTTCCTGACATCTGCCATCTGCGAGGCAACTACGGATCATCTTCCAAAGGGGTATCACCCCACCATCTAATATGCCCTGCTCAGAAGCAAAGTCAAGATCTGTGCCTAACTTATCCCAGCTAGGTAGAGTGAGGCTACCCAAGAACGCGAACCACGGTGCAACAATATCTGTCTTCTGTAAAAATCTCTGTAAAGTACTACGTTTCACTTCTAGGCCCTTGGAACGTAACAGGTTATCTAGGGCCAGGAGAAGCGGACTTGAAGATACGGCACCCATGACACAACAAAAGACATACAAAAAACAAAAGTGAAAGTAAGAGCGAAAGTACACAGTGCAGCTGCAATAAGATGTAATGCTCTCTCTGGCTTTACAGAGGAGCTGCTGCTTTGATAGCGGGTCCCAATTACCTAGGACTAATCTCCGCTTTGATAGCGGGTCCCAATTACCTAGGACTAATCTCCGCTTTGATAGCGGGTCCCAATTACCTAGGACTAATCTTCGCTTTGATAGTGGGTCCCAATTATCTGGGACTGATCTCCGCTTTGATAGCGGGTCCCACTTATCTAGGACTGATCTCCGCTTTGACCGCGGGTCCTACTTACCTGGGACTAACTGGTTCACCACCCCTGACTTCTGAAAGTTCTGGTTCCCGGGTTTTCAGAACCACTTGTCGCGACCCCTTGCCCGCAAGGAAGACGCAACTCAGGAATCTTCTTTCAGCAGTTTATTCAGGCCTTGATTAAAGTATCTTTTTGTGACCCCCCTCTCTACTGGCGAGCGCCCAAGCACAGCCTAATAAAGTCTCCCACGTACCAATATTAAGCCGCTGCGTGGATCTTTCTTATAGGGTGGCAAGGGATAGCGTGCCAACTCTCCACAAAAGAATTTGTTTATCACAGGCCACAGTGGAAGCCGGCGCCATCTTCTAATGGCGGCCACAATCTACAACAATGGCTTACCACAATAGGACATATATTTCATCAACAATTTCGCAATTTTATAGGCATTTGTTTCACTTTCAATCGCTTCCTGCTTCAGAACACATGTATTCCTCCAGGTTTCTTGACTGGTCTTTTCATGAGACTTCTTTCCAAACAAATTATTTTCGATTTCCATAATCAATTTGAAGCAAAACTCACACACTTTTCATGATAAACCAAAATCCTCATATTTCCATTAAATGTATAATGGGTTGGAATGAATGATTGTATATTAATATAAGATTTCTTATATATTTTCACATTTATTTCAATCTATTATTTCAAGTTGAAACCAGTTTTATTATTTATTCACAGTATGGTCTATTCATGCATTTCCTCTGTATTCATAGACAAAGGGTGCACCTTTTTGTAGCCCCAATACAAATTTATACATCTTCAAAATATTGCTTCCAGAAATAGTGGAAGAAATACTCATGTCACCTGATCTACATATACATTTCATCACAGTAATACTCTGGACACAAAACTCAAAGGTCACACTTATGATTCTACCAAATCCTAAATAGAAAGTGAACATGGATTACTAAAATCATCCATGTCCAGTGTGCCTTATGCTCTCAAATGTCAATCCTATTGGTGACTGCATATTTGTTTCTTTCTAAGATTATATGCTCAACCTCAACCCTGTTGAAAATATCTAATCCTATCACTCACTTTATACTTTGCCTGATTTCCTAATGTCTCTATTGATATCTGCATTCCTACATATTTTCCCCACTTCATCATTGTTGGAGACCCTCCACATGTGCTGTTATTGAAATTCACTCTCTAACCGAAACCCTATTGCTAAATAACTTTTGGTCCAAATCCTATACTCATTGTTCTTCTGATACTTACCGACTGTCTTCCTGATCCTACTGACTATCTCTGTTTGAGGGGATGTTCTCTTCTACAATCAATCATCCAAGGTACAAGTTCCAATGCCATTGTATATCAATTTATCTGACATATCTGTGCAGAACGTAATTCAAGCTAAGTAATCCAATCAAGGACCCAGTGACTTTCTGGACTTCAAATCTTACCTGGATTTCTGTTTTCATACTTATATTTCACCTATATATTCTTGTAAGTATCGCAGTTACCCAATACCATTATACATCCCGTAGAATGATTCCTAACCCAAATCGAACTGGTTATTAAGCCTAACCATACACTGTTCTCTCAATCTAACATTACAGAAGAGTTGGAACAGAGTTGGTCTTACAATGCAGGGATGGAGGGGATCTTCCACCTACTTAGAACCTCAATGGTCCATGCAGAAATTATCCCTGGAAAACATGTAGGCAGGTATGAAGAACCTGAGAGAGCAAAGGTCATCTTCCATGGCAAACAGCCTGGTCAGGATGGAGGGTTGTGTCTGAATCAGCCTCTCTCTTCTTAATGTAGAGATGATGGACCAAACCAAGCCTGTGTGGAGAGCTGTTCCTGGGTGGCTATGTTTGATATACCATTCTAACTTGTGAAAATGTCACAGTAATTGGGGCAGCATCCATCTCATGGGACCCTTGCAAGCAACTGTTAGAGCAAAGTGGTTGCCAAGGCAGTGACCTCATTCAGTTCCTGAAAAAAGTGAGCTCCCCTTACTTCCTTTGTAATGGAACTCTCTGAACTTTGGAACCAGGAAGCTAGGCCCCCAGAGCCAGTCCCAGTCACAGTTGGCACACTTGATTGTATTTACCAAGGACAGAGTCAGTCTTTATTGGTACCAACTGATGTGAGGATGGCCAAATGCCAGGAAAGCTATGAAGATGGCTGTTTCCTGAGAAAGCAGGTAGTTGTTCTGGCAAAGACACCAGATCTGAGAAAGTACAGGCCATTTCGGGGGAACATAGTATGGCCCACCAGTCAGAGGAAACTCCGGATAATCAAAGACCTACTTCTAGGAAGGAGGTGCTTTGTGGGTGTGGGTGTGAGTTTGTGGTTTTGTCACATGTTCTGAGAATAGGTAGGAATAGTGGATTGTTTGTTTTTGAGTGGATTGTTTCTAGAAGGTCGTTTGACACGGCGAGGGTTTCTAAAAGTGTATCCCACAGTGTCCGTGGTTGTTGACATTTGAAAAGAGAATGCATCAATGGAAGTGTCCTGTCTAGTAGAAAGCTTCCCAGCATTCATCCTGTGCAATTGATGAATGGACTGCAGCTTGCCTTATGAATGGACAACACCTACTATCTTCCTAAGCTCCAGTTTTCTTCCTGAATTCTGGCCACTCTCCAGAATAGTCTCATGATTTGGTGTCCAAGATATGTACCGCCTCCAAGATTTGTTACATGGCCATGTACTGGATAGCTGAAGGCAATGGGAGCATCTCAGAAAACTCAGATATCAGTGTGACCAGTAAAGTCTCAGTGGAGAAACCCTGCTTTGGGCCTTTTGCTAACCTATTGTTCTGTTGCCCTGAATGTCAGGAATTTCTTTGCCTCAGGCAACCCCTTTGTAAATCCTGAAGAAAACAGTTTTCAAATGAAAATGAATGGGCATCACCTGTGGCTGTTTGCTTAATTGCTTAAAAAGGGATGTGTTTGAATCAGCCCCTTGGCCCTATGTGAGGCTTGGCCTTAGATTCTCGGCACGTGATGGATCTACAGAAAGATCCCATCTGTGAATCCAAAACCAAAATGGCCAAAAGAGCAGTCAATGTGGATGAAGTCTCTTGCCTTCCTCTGTAAGTCCTGACCTCTATCAAGTGAGAATAGATATCATTTGGGTCAAATGAGTTCTTCAAAGTCCTGCCGAGGCTAATGCATAGGTGCTTGGATTTTCTCATGACTCCAATTCACACAAAGGAATTTATACTCAACAATCAGTAAGAGTCAAAATGGAGAAGTAGAGCAGTATTAAGGGCAGGCCTATTTGATCACTCCTGGTTCACAGGAAGGGTGTCCAGGCCAACCTGACTTTAGGCAATTGAGGGGTAAGTGAGCTTATTTTGGACACTGTCTTGGGCTGCACCCCTCATGGAAACCTGCAGCAAGAGGTTATGATGAGTTTCTCTATGGCAGAAGATGAGGGTCATGTGGGAGTGTTTTGGTTTCAATTGTGGTCATTTGTGTGGCAGTGGAATAGGCCACTAATGAGATTCGCCCTTGTAAACTGAGATCTAGCCAACTCCTTGGGAAAAATTGCCTGTGAGAGTTCTCCAGAGCTTTTATTGAAATGAGCTTCCTCACCATTTAATGGTTCCTGAATGAATTGAAACCCACAGTGCTTCCAACTTCATCATTGAAAAGTGGCTACATAAATACCATGAAATTTTTGCCATTCCAATGACCAGGTGGCACTGGAGAACCTTTCATGTCCTTTTGCTCATCATGAGTGTACCAGACAGTGCCTTGATTGTCTGGGTTTCATGAAAATGATGTAGAATAGAAATGCCAGTAACTTGTAGCCTACTGAATAGTGGGCGTAGAGCGGTGGTGTGCAGGTGTGTGATAAAACATCTCTTGTGGGGCCATGTGGATCTGCCATTGCTTCGAAAGGGCTTGAGACTGACATGGTGCATCCAGCAGAAACTTATATGTCTGAAACCTCTCCATGTAAAGGCCTCTTTTTATATGCAGATTTTCAGGGCAATGTTCAGAATCAGGTTGCTATGGTCAAGGGGGCAATCTATGTGGGATAGAATCCTGGTTGGTGAATTCTCCTGCAGACTCTGACCCACCACACATGACAGAACTCCCTTCAGCCTGGGTCTCAGTTGAACTCGTTTTATTTAGTGAAACAAATACCAAACTCCCAGTGCAGCGGCAAGAAACACCATGAAAAGTGGAGGATGATCAAATGGCTTCACAGTCCACACAGGAGACACTTAGCCTTAAGTGGCCACAGTTTACCTACAAAGAGTGAATTCAGCACTGCCGCCTTATGTCTTTTGGAAAATAAGAAACCATATCCTCCAGGTTACATAGATGCAGACGCAGCTTTGATGCTTTCACTAGAAATGAAGCTAAAGCTCCTGACAAAAACATATATTTCAAGGATCTTCTAGCTTTCAGAGTCTGTGTTGAAATATCAGCTGTTATCCTGATTGGTTTACCCCTAAATGTAATCTGCTTTTTTTCTCTTGTAGCTTTTAAAATTCTCTCTTTATTCTGTATGTTGGGTATCTTCATTATAATGTGTCTAGGTGTGGATCTCTTATGATTTTGCACATTCGGCGTCCTGTTGGCTTCTAGGACTTCGGAGTCTGTCTCATTCTTCAAGTCTGGGAAGTTTTCTCATATTATTTCATTGATTACATTGCTCATTCTTTTGGTTTGGACCTCTATACCTTCCTGTATCCCAATGACTCAAAAGTTTGGTCTCTTTATGTTATCCCATATTTCTCGGATGTTCTGTTCATGGTTTCTTAACAGTCTTGCTGAGCTGTCTATGTTCTTTTCAAGTTGAAATACTTTGTCTTCATTGTCTGATGTTCTATCTTCTAAGTGTTCTACTCTGATGGTAGTATTCTCAATTGAGTTTTTAAGTTGGTTTATTGCTTCCTGCATTTCTAGGATTTCTGTTTGTTATTTTTTACAACTTCTATCTCCCTGTATAATTGATCTTTTGCTTCTTGGATTTGTTTGTGTAATTCATTGTGGAAGTGATCTTTCATTGTCTGATTTTGCTGTCTAATGTCTTGCTGGAGACTCCAGATCATCTGAAGCATGTATATCCTGAGTTCTTTATCTGACATTCCATCTGCTGCAGCTATTAACTCTTCTAAATTTGTGTTGACCTGCATTGCTTGTGGTCCTTTTTTCTTTGTCTTTTCATACGGCTCGCATTTCTTTCTGCTTGGTGAAACTGTTGTGATTTTGAAATTTTCCCCCTATATATTTATATTGCTCTTGTATATTTGAAAAATCTTCCTTGCAGAGGCGGGGGGTGGCTGTGCTGCTCCTCCAATTGGGGTGATCTATCTACCACGCTGATGGGCCGCTGGGCCTGTTCTCCTGATCGGTCGCAGGTCTGCCTACCATGCAGGCGTGGGAGGCGGCTCTGCTCTGCCCCTCCTCCAATTGGTGTTACGTGTCTACCACACCCGTGGACCCCTGGGGTGTTCTGCCGATCGGTCACAGGTCTGCCTACCTTGGAGGCGCGGGCGGCGGCTCTGCTCTGCCCCTACTCCAATTGGGGTGACGTGACTACCACGCCGGCGGGTGGGTGGGCCTGTTCTGTGGTCGGTCACAGGTCTGCCTACCTTGAGGGCATGGGCGATGGATCTGCTCTGCCCCTACTCCAAATGGGTGAAGTGTCTGCCATGCTGGCAGGCCACTGGTCCTCTTCTGCTGGTCAGGTGCAAATTTGTCTACCTTGAGGGCGCGGGTGGTGGCTCTGCTCTGCCGCTACTCCAATTGGGGTGTCATGACTACCAATCCGGTAGGTTGCTGGGCCTGTTCTGGGCACGTGCAAAGATTCTGCTCTGCCCCTAATCCTATTGGGATGACGTGACTACCATGCCGGTGGGCCACTTGGATTGTACTAGGCGCAGGAGAAGGCTCTGCTCTGCAACTACTCCAATTGAGGTGACGTTACTACCACGCCTGTGTTCACTGGGCCTGTTCTGGGCACCTGCGGCGGCTCTGCTCTTCCTCTATTCCAACTGGGGTGAAGTGATTATCATGCAGGTGTGTCACTGGGCCTGTTCCGAGCATGGGCAGCGGCTCTGCTCTGCCCCCCTGGCTTGATGAAAAAGTGAGAGAGACTCGGGTGTTTGTGACTCACTTTCTTTACCAGGAGACTAACTGTTTCTGTCACCGCTGGTATCAATGAAGTTATCTCCTCCGCTGCTTTCTGATGACATCAGATCTCTGCCATGTTGGTATCCCATGCAAAAGGCAGCATTTCGTTCCCTTTGCTGGGTGACCAATGCAATGGGTGAGTCCTGACTTGCCCTCACAAGCCCCGTCTCAATCCTGTTGCCACTGCCTATGAAGGCTCGGTTGATATTTACCTCCACATTATTCAGCAAGACCCGGACCGGGAAGCAGTTTCCACGGGTTCTTTAGCCCTGAGCAAGATCAGTTCGGGGAGGCCAAATTTGGCCGCTCTGGGCTCAGTGTATGTTCTAATAGGAGCAGGCTCCAAGACGCAGTTTCTGCGGGTTCTTTAGCACTGAGCCTGAGTAATTTGTCTGCGAGACAAAGGTGAATGGCATCCTGAAATTACCTGTTCTATAGCTGAATGAGCTGCGATCAGTCGAAAACAGGGATGGTGACGTCAGCTCTTCAAGATGGTGGACGCTGGCTTCCTCTGTGGTCTGACCGGTATGGAGAACGGAATTGGACCGCATCCATCCCCGTCTCAATTCCAGAATTCAGCACTGAGCACAGTAATTGCATAGCTGGCAGGAGCCCATAGAATCCGCACCACTGTATATTTGCGATGCTATCTCGTCGTTTCCCAGTGCGTGCCACAGACTCTAGCTACAGGGCAATTTGCTGAATAAGCAGCATGACCCTCCGTGCGGACAAATCACTCGCGTTTGAGCCCCCGTAGCTGATCCTCGTGAGATGGATATATGTCCACTAGGTTGTGGAGCACCCCAAATTTGCTGGAAATTCCTAACAAGATAGGTTTTAGCCGTTCTAACTCGTCATTCTCCCGCACAGTGACCCGGTACATGGGGGTAATGCACTCCATTCGCCGCCATCATGTGATCCCCCAAAGTTAGTTTTCAGTACTAGGAAAAAAATATGTATTTCAGGTGGAGGAATATTTCTGAGAATAATCTTGTGAAAAGTTGATTATAAATCCACATACATGAATATGAATGAATTTAGGGAGGGTATAAAAAAATATACTAAATATTTTTAAAAATCTGGAGAGTGAATATATATATATATATATATATATATATATATATATATATATATATATATATATATACACACAGACACACACACACACACAGACATTAAAAAGTAGCATTATGTATGTGAATTGAAATTCACCATGAAATATATATCATCCACAGATCCAAAAATATTAATTTTAATGTACATGGATTTATGTTGTTCAACTAAGAAGCTCACCCATATGTTGAATTTTCAGTTCCAACAGCATTAAGTAGGAGTGATCTCTTCTCACAATTTGTATCTGCCAAGCCAGCAACCTCACCAAATGTACGACTGATACCAGGTAGAATTCTATATGTGCTTATAAAAATACATGTGATGAATAGGCTACAGAGAAAGGGAGACAGTTATTCACATATTTGTTAACTTTTAAAACACATGGAGAACTGTTTCAATTAAAATTCGCTAGATTTATAACACCTACCATTTATCATATGAAAGGCAAGTCCAATTATACACCATGCCTCCTGTGAACCTCTTGTATTTGTATTCTGTTTGTGTTATTATTCTCCATCAAATTAGGATAAGAAGTCAAAGTCTAGTAGGGTATGTGTTAGTGTCAGGGATTCAGTATTTCGAATGGAAAATTGGAAAATGTATCCAATGTGTATGCAAATATGTGCTACACAAATATCTTCCCACTCTCATTCAGAACAATGCCTTGACATTACCTTCGCCCTACATAAGACACAATTAGAGGAGAAGATTTAGAAAATCTGTGAATACATATGTGGAATGGAAAATGCTCAGAAGTTCACAAATTTGGAAGTGGTAGAGGAGTTTCCAAAAGGGACAGGGTAATCACTCCAAAAACATGAAGTTCTGCCAGCTTAACATCTGAAGAAACTGCCTCTGAGGTTGGGCAATGAAATATATGCTGTTGTCAGAAGCATTAGCTTCATATGTAGTGAGACCATCAAATGTGGTTCTCCATCTATGTGACCTGGAGGACATGGTTTCTTATTTTCCAATGAACATGAGGCAGCAGTGCTGAATTTTCTATTTGTAGGTGCACTGTGGCCACTGGTGTCTCCCCGTGTGGACTGTAAATTCATTTGGTCATCCTCCACTTTCGTGGTGTTTCTTGCTGCTGCACTGGGAGTTTGGTATTGCTTCATTAAATACAAGGGTTCAACTGGGACACAGTGCTGAAGTGAGTTCTGTCAAGTGTGGTGGGTCGGGTTCTGCAGGAGAATGCACCAACCAGGCTTCTATCCCACATAGCTTGCCCCATTGACCATAGCAACCTGATTCTGAACATTGCCCTGAAACCTCTCCATATAACAATATGCTTTTACATATAAGGTTCTACTGACTGCAAAATGTCAGTCACAATCCATTTGGAAGCCAATGGCAGATCCACATGCCCCCACCACAGATGTTTTATCACACACCTGCCAACCACTGCTCTAGTACAACTACTCAGCATGATCCAACTTACTGGAATCTCTGTTCTACACCATTTTCATAAAACCCAGTCAATCAGGGCACTGTCCTGTATACTCATGATCAGCAACAGGACATCCAAATGTTCTCCAGTGCTACCTGGTCATGGGAATTTCAAAAATTTCATGTTATTCATCTAGCCAATTTTCAAGGATGAAGTTGGAGGCACTGTGGATTTCAATTCACTCAGAAACCATTAAATGGTGAGGAAGCTCATTTCAATGAATACTCTGGAGAATTCTTACAGGCAAGGCTTCCAAAAGTGCCCAAAAGTCAGATTAAGCCAGGCCCATTGAGGTCTACAATGTATGGTCCATGTGTGTTTTGACTCTCAAATATGGCTGCCAAGTCTTTAAGAATAATATCATGTGATATCCTGGCTGAGATTCCCTGTCCTCTGTGGAAAGTCAACTTGGGCTTAGATGTCACTTTCCAAAGGCAACTCTCATGCATGGCCATTTAAAATTCCAACACAATTCCTGGCAATAATTCTCTGAGATCAGTAAAGAACTCAGTCTCTAAGGGGCATCACACCAGAGTGCAAGCCTAGTTTGACCCAGTGATCTCTTCCAACCGCCAGACACATGTCCACAATTAAAACCAAAACACTCTCACATGGCCCTCATCTTCTTCCATATAGACACTCATCATATCCTCTCACTGGAGGTTTCCATTAGTGACGCAGCCCACGACAGTGTCCAAAATAAGCTCCCTGCCCCTCATTTGCCAAAATTCAGGGTAGCCTGGACTCTCTTCCTGTGAACCAGGAGTGATCAAATAGGCCTGCCTTTAATATTGCTTGGCTTCTCCAACTTGAGGCCTTCTAGCTTTGGGGTTTAGATTCTTTAAGTGAATTGGAGTCATGAAAATCAAGCCCCTATGGCCTAGCCTCTGCAGGGCTTTGAAGAACACATTTGACCCAAAGGATCCCTATTCTCACTTGATGGATATCAGGAACCTACCAGAGGAAGGCAAGAGAGTTCATCAAAAATATATGATCTTTTTGCCATTTTGGTTTTGGATGCACACATGGGATCTATCTTTAGATCCATCAGGTGCTGAGAATCTAAGCCACAGCCTCACACAGGGCCAACAGGCTGATTCAGACATATCCCAATCCTAAGCAATTAAGCAAAGAGGCACAGGTGATGCCCATTCATTTCCATTTGAAAACTCTTTTTTTCAGGCTTCACAATGTGGTGGCTTGAGGCAAAAAACTTCCTGACATTCAACAGAACAATAGGTAAGCAAAAGGACCAAAGCAGGGTTTCTCCACTGAGACTTTCCTGGTCAACAGATATCTGAGATTTCTGAGATGCTAGCCATTTCCTTCAGCTATCCATTACATAGCCATGTCACAGATCTTGGAGGTGGTACAAATCTTGGACACAAAACCATGATACTATTCTGGAGAGTGGCCAGAATTGAGAGAGAAAACAGGAAATTAGGAAGCTTGTAGGTGTTGCCCATCCATAAGGCAAGCCAGAGTCCACTCATGAATTGGGCAGGATGAATGCTGGGAAGCTTTCTACTAGACAGGACACATCCATTGATGCATTGTCTTTTCTAATGTCTACAACAATGGACTCAGTGGGATACACACACATAGAAACACTCGCCTTGTCAAAGGACTTAATAGAAATATTCCACTCCATACCAAATAAACCGCCTTCCCTACCTATTCTCAGAACATGAGACAAAACCACAAACTCACACCCACACCCACAAAGGCACCTCCTTCCCCCTAGTAGGTCTGTGACCCCCCGGAGTGTCCTTTGACTGGTGGGCCATACTATGTTCCCCGGAAATGACCTCTTCTGTCTCAGATCATGTCTGCTTGGCCAACTCTGTGAAGTTCTCAAGAGTCAGCGGTGAGACACTACCTGCTTTCTCAGGAAAAGCCCCTCTTCACAGGTTTCCTGGCATTTGGCCATCCTCACATCTGTAGGTACCAAGAAAGACTGACTCTGTCCTTGGTAATTCCAAACATGTGAGACCACTGGGACTAGAACAGGGACTGTCTCTGGGTGCCTGGCTTCCTGGATCCCAAGTTCAGAGAGTTCCCTCACCAAGGAAGTGAGGTGAGATCACTTCCTTCAGGATCTGAATGATGTCACTGCCTTGGCAACCACTTTGTCCTAACAGTTGCTTCCAAAAGTACCGTGAAGTGGAGGCTGCCCCGATTTTCATGGGACACTTTCTCTAGTTAGAATGCTGTATCAACCATAAGCACCCGGGAAAAGCTTCCACACAGGACTGGTTTGGTCCATGTTCTATACATTAAGAAGAGAGAGACTGATTCAGACACAACCCTTCATCCTTACCAGAATGATTGTCATGGAAGATGACTTTTGCTTTCTTAGGTACTTCATAGCTGCCTTCATCTTCACCAGGGATCATTTCTGCATGAACATTTGAGTTTCTCAGCAGGTGAAGATCCCCTGGATTCCTGTAGTTTAATACCCACACAGTTCCTGCTCTCCTGCAAAGTTAGTGTATGGTTAGGGTTAATAATATTTTCGATTTGGGTTAGGAATCATTCTGCAGGATGAATAATGTGATTGGGAACCTGCGATATTTATAAGAATATATAGGTGAAATATATGTATAAAAATGGGAATCTAAGAAAGATTTGAAGCCCAGAAGGGCATTGGGCCCTTGGTTTGGATACTTAGTGTTGAATTATGTTCTGTACAATTGTCTCAGTTAAATCGAAATACAATGGCATAGGACCTAGTACCTTGGATGATTGAATGTAGAAGAGAACATCCAGTCAAAAAGGGATAGTCGGTAGGATTAGGTAGATAGTCGGTAGGTTTAGGAAGAAGAGTGAGTATATGATTTGGAATAAAAAGCTTCTTTAGCAATAGGGTTTCGTTTAGAGAGTGAATGAAAATGTAAGCACATGTGAAGAGTCAGCCAAAATGATGAACTGGGGAAAATATGTAGGAAAGCAGGTGTCAATAGAGACATTACGAAATCAGGCAATGTATAAAGTGAGTGATAGGATTAGACATTTTCAACAGGCTTGAGTTTGAATATATAATCATAGGAAAAAACAAATATGTCGTCACAAATGGGAATGACATTTGAGAGCATTAGGCAACCTGGACATGGATGCTATTAGTTATCAACATTCACTTTCCTTTTAGGCTTTGGTACAATCATAAGTGTGACATTTTATTTTTTTTTGTTCAGAATATTACTGTGATAAAATGTATATGTAGATTAGGTGACAAGAGTATTTCTTTCACCATTTCTGGGAGCAATAATTTGAAGATGTATACATTAGTATTAGGGGCACAAAGAGGTGTAACCTGTTTCTATGAATATAGAGATAATGCATGAATAGACCATACTATGAATAAATAACATAACTGATTCCACTTTAAATAATGGATTGAAATGATATGTGAAAATATATAAGAAATCTTATATTGATATACAATCATTCATTCCAACCAGTTATATATCTAATGGTAATATTAGGATTATGGTTTATGATGAATGGTGTTTGAGTTTTGCTTTATAAGTGATGATGTTAAACAAAAATAATGTGTTTGGAAAGAAGTCTCATGAAAAGACTAGTCAAGAAACATGGAGGAATGCATGTGTTCTGAATCAGGAAGTGATTGATCGTGAAACAAATTCCTATTAATTTTCTAATTTGTGACTGAAATATATATCCTATGATGTGCATAAACTGAAGACATAGTAACGTACAAGTGTTGAATAAAAATGAAAGTCAAAATACACATCATGTCCCCTAGGAATCTACTTGCATTCATTTTAAACTGGCTAAGTAACTGTAGAAATACTAGAGTTTGTATGCACCATTCACTGAATTTTGTTTTCAGTACTAGGAAACAATATGTATTGCAGGTGGATGATTATTTCTGAGAATAATCTTGTGGAAAGTTGATTATGAATCCACAGATATGAATATGAATGAATTTAGGGAGTGTATAATAAGACACATATATTTCATATTTTATATTTTGAAAAATCTGGAGAGTGTATATATATATATATATATATATATATATATATATATATATATATATACACACACACACACACACACGCACATGCACAGATTTCAAAAAGTAGCAATACAGGAGATCCATTATGAAGGCAGGCATGGAGAAATCAAGTCTATGATCTCTTCAGCTGCACGGGCATAGGGAGTCGTTAACTGTCTAAATGCTGTTTGCTCAGAATCACTAGGCAATGTTGACCTGTTGTGAATCTGGGGCAAACAGTCTGGGCCCCTCAGAACACACACAGAGCCCGGATTGGCTGCATTCAACCTTAGATTCGTCTGGTTTTTGTGACTCAGCACTAACATTCCCGCTGAAATAACTGGTCGGTCTTTCTGAATTGACAGAGTTAAAAGACAACTGAGCCTTCATAGGCAGTGGCCACAGGATTGAAATGGGGCTTGGGAGATATAGTCAGGACCCACCTGTTGCATTGGTCACCCAGCAAAGGGAACGAATGGTCACCATTTTAATGGGATACGACCATGGCAGAGAACTGACATTACAGGCTGAGGAGATAACTTCATTGAAACCAACGCTACAAGTGTGTAATCCCATTGCCATCTCTCTCAAAACCATGGGGAAACCTCAAGGGCCCTTCCCAGCTCTGCCGTAATGGCCCCTCCCAGGTCTCCCAGGAGCGCGATAGCCAGACCTAGGGAATCAGGATTGGCTCGGGACTCGCGGGGTGGAATTCCCGGCTACCACTCCCACCAGTGCTCACAATTGAGGTCTCTTACACCACCTACCGGGGGCATGGCTCCCGGAGGACAAGAAAATTCGCTGGGGGTTCTCAGGCCAAAGCTCTACAAACTTAGGGTCTGAGGGAGGCAAACAGGGAGAGTGTGCCCAGGCGTTCATTAAAACAGGGCTACCAGGAGCAGAGGCCTGGCATGTAACCAGTATTGTGGTGAGCGTCAAAGGTGAGCGGGGCCTGGCTTGAGGAAGCACAAGAGAAGGCCCTAGGCACTCAGGATTGGAGACCCGCCCAGACTGGGAGGAAGAGCTGCTGCACAGTGATTGGTTCCCGCTAATTGAGAGGAGAATCTTGGCCCAGTGCACACAGCTCCACCTACTGGAAGAGAAGTAAATTGAACTCTAGAACTGCATGTATTAATATTATTATTTTATTTGTATGCTTTTCTTTTTCTTTGATTTTCATTTTTGTTGTTGTTCTTTAACTTTTTTAATGTTTTTATTTTTTTTAATTTTTTATTTTATTATTATTATTATTATTATTTTAAATTTTAATTTTCATTTTTAAATTATCATTATTACTTAAAATTTTCTTTATTTTCTATTTTTTTCTTTTGTCTTTTCATTTTTTTTCAATTTGGTTATACCCCCTTCCTTGAATTCTACTTGCCTACTCTCATTCTCCTTAGTGACTTCTTCCCTTCCCTTCTAATATCTTTCCTTCCAAGCATCAAATAAATTTATAAGAGTAAGCAGTAACTCAGTAGTCAAACAGAAAAAGAAGTAACATGAGAAGCATAAAAAAGCAAGGAAGAAAAAAAGTGCAAACAATGAAGGACAGCCTAAATATTCAAGAGCATCTAGAGTCATCAGAAAAATGGTCATATAATGAACTCAAGGAATACCTTAGACAGATGGAATGGAACCTTAAAGAGGATACGAGACAACAAAAACAGTGAAAGAACACATTGAAAATGAATTACATAAACAGATAAAATAAGAAATTAAGCATCTTTATCAGGAGATAGAGATTATTAGAAAAATCAAACAATAATTCTAGAAATGAAGGAAATGATAAACCAAATTAAAAACTCAATTGAGAGTATCACTAACAGAGTGGAGCAAGTAGAAGACAGAATGTCAGATAATGAAGACAAAATATATCATCTTGAAAAAAACTCTAGCCAAGAAAGAAATGCTGTAAAAAATTATGAGAAAACATCCAAGAGATATGGGATAACATAAAAAAACAAACTTATGAGTCATCTGGAAAGAGGAAGGTACAGAGATTCAAACCAAGGGAATGAGTAACCTGCTGAATGAAATAATTAGAGAAAACTTTCCAGAAATAAAAATGGAAACAGATAAACAAATTGTAGATGCTTACAGGACACTGAGCACACAAAATCACAGTAGACCCATGCCAAGACACATTGTTATGAAGATATCCAATATACAAAACAAAGAGAAAATATTAAAAGCTACCAGAGAAAGGAGGCAGATTACAATCAGGGGTAAACCAAAAAGGTTAACAATGGATTTTTTTATCACAGATGCTGGAAGTGAGAAGATCCTGGAACAACGTACTTCAAACACTGAAAGACAATGGATGCCAACCAAGAATTATGTATCCAGCAAAATTAAGCTTAATGTAAGACAACGAAATAAAAATATTTCAGGAAAAACAAAAGCTAAAAGAATTTGCAGCCAGAAAACCAGCATTGGAAAGCATCTGGAGCAAAACACTACACAAGGAAGAAATGAAAATCAACAACGAAAACCATCAGTGGGAAGTGCCTCAGTAATGACAGAGGGCGGGGAAAAGCTAATCATGGAGAAACAATCTAATTAAAAAAAAAAGATATAGGCAAACATGTGTGGCAGTACAAACCATATATCAATAGTAACTCTAAACGTTAATGGCTTAAACACTCCAATAAAGTGACATAGGCTTGTAACTTGAATTAAAAAAAAAAAAAAACAAATCCAACAATATGTTGCCTCCAGGGGACACATCTGAATGGAAAAGACATACACAAGCTGATGGTGAAAGATTGGGAAAATTTATACCATGCACACAGACCTCGTAAGGAAGCAGGGGTGGCCATCCTCCTATCGAATAAAATCGACCTCAAGACTAATTTAATCAAAAGGGTTAAGGAAGGACATTATATACTGTTAACAGAAACCATTCACCGACAAGACATAACAATTATCAATATTCACGCAGCAAATAATGGTGCTGCGACGTTCATAAAACAAATTCTCCTCAAGTTCAAGAATCAAATAGACCACAATACAATAATTATGGGTGACTTCAACTCACCTCTCTCACCATTGGACAGATCCTCCAAACAAAAGTTGAATAAAGGAACTATAGAACTCAATATCACAATCAATACCCTAGACTTAACTGACATATATACAATATATCAACCATCATCAAGTGGATATACTTTTTTCTCAGCAGCACATGGATCCTTCTCAAAAATAGACCATATGTTATGCCATAGGGCAACCCTCAGTAAATATAAAGGGGAGGAGATAATACCATGAATTTTTTGTGATCATAATGGAATGAAACTGGAAACCAATGATAAAAGAAAAAAGAAAAAATCATACATCACCTGCAAAATGAAAAATATGTTACTGAATGATCAATGGGCAACCCTCAGTAAATATAAAGGGGAGGAGATAATACCATGAATTTTTTGTGATCATAATGGAATGAAACTGGAAACCAATGATAAAAGAAAAAAGAAAAAATCATACATCACCTGCAAAATGAACAATATGTTACTGAATGATCAATGGGTTACAGAAGACATAAAGGAGGAAATAAAAAAATTCTTCGAGATAAATGAAAATACAGACACAACATATCAGATTCTATGGGACACAATGAAAGAAGTTTTAAGAGGTAAATTCATCGCCTGGAGGTCATTCCTCAAAAAAAGAAAAAAAAAAAAATAAATGAGCTCACACTTTATCTCAAAGCCCTAGAAAAGGAAGAGCAAAACAACAGCAAATGTAGCAGAAGGCAAGAAATAATTAAAATCAGAGCGAAATTGAAACAAAAGAAACTATTGAAAAAATTAACAAAACTAAAAGTTGGTTCTTCGAAAAGATAAATAAGATCGACAGACCCTTAGCCGTGCTAACGAAGAGAAGAAGAGAGAGAACTCAAATTACTAACATACGGGATGAAAAAGGCAATATCACAACAGATGCAACATAAATACCGAAGAAAATTAGAAATTATTTGGAAAACTGTATTCCAATATAATAGAAAATAGTGAAGACATCGATAAATTTCTTAAGTCATATGATTTGCCCAGACTGAGTCATAAGGGAACACACAATTTAAACAGACCAATATCAATGGATGAAGTAGAAGAAGCAATCAAAAGACTACCAACCAAGAAAAGCCCAGGACTGGATGGGTATACAGCAGAGTTTTACAAAACCTTTAAAGAAGAATTAATACCAATATTTTTCAAGTTATTCAGGAAATAGAAAAACTGGGAGCTCTGCCAAATTCATTCTATGAGGCCAACATCACCCTGATTCTGAAACCAGACAAAGACACCTCAAAGAAAGAAAACTACAGACCAATATCTCTGATGAACCTAGATGCAAGAATCCTCATTAAAATTCTGGTGAATTGGATAGAAAGGCACATCAATAACATTGTGCACCATGATCAACTAGGATTCATTCCTGGGATGCAAGGCTGGTTCAATATATGGAAATCAATAAATGTTATTCACAACATCATTGGACTTAAAGATAAGAACCATATGATCATCTCGATAGATGCAGAAAAACCATTCAACAAAGTAGAGCATTCCTTTATGTTCAAAACATTTTAAAAACTAGGGATAACAGGAACTTACCTCTACATTGTAAAAGCTATCTATGTTAAGCCTCAGGCTAGCATCATTCTGAATGGAGAAAAGTTGAAGGCATTCCCTTTAATATCTGGAACAAGACAGGGATGTCCTCTATCACCACTTCTATTCAATATATTTCTCGAAAAAACTGGCCAGAGCAATTAGAGAGATGAAAGACATTAAAGGCATAAAAATAGGAAAAGAAGAACTTAAATTATCACTATTTGCAGATGACATGATTCTATACATAGAAGACCCAAAAGGGTCTACAGAAAAAACTACTAGAACTAATAAATGAATGCAGCAATGTGGCAGGATACAAAATCAACATGCATAAATCAAAGGCATTTCTGTATATTAGCGACAAAACTTCTGAAACAAAAATGAGTCCAAACACTGCATTCCCAATTTCCTCAAAATAATTAAATACTTGGGAATCAACCTAACAAAAGAGGTGAAAGATTTATATAATGCAAACTACAGAACCCTAAAAAGAGAAATAGAATAAGATCTTAGAAGATGGAAAAATATACCCCGTTCATGGATAGCCAGAACTAACATCATCAATATGGCGATATTACCAAAAGTTCTCTATAGGTTTAATGCAATGCCAATCAATATCCCAAAGGAATTTTTTGTAGAAATAGATAAAGCAATCATAAAATTCAAATGGAAAAATAAAAGACCCAGAATAGCAAAAGCAATTCTAAGCAGGAAGTGTGAATCAGGCAGTATAGCGATACCAGATTTCAAACTATATTACAGAGCAATCATAATAAAAACAGCATGGTACTTGTATGAAAACAGGTGGGTGGACCAATGGTACAGAATGGAGGACACAGAGACTAATCCAAAAAGCTACAACTATCTTATATTTGATAAAGGAGCTAATGGCCTGCAATGGAGGAAGGATAGCATCTTCATCAAATGGTGTTTGGTAAACTGAAAATCCATATGCAACAAAATCAAACTGAATCCCCTCCTCTCGCCATGCACAAAAGTTAACTCAAAGTGGATCAAGGAGCTAGATTCAAATCAGAGTCTCTGCATCTGATAGAAGAAAAAGTTGGCTCCGATCTACATATTGTGTGGTCAGGCTCCGAATTCCTTAATAGGACACCCATAAAACCAGAGTTAATAACAAGAATCAAGAAATGGGACTTACTTAAACTGAATTTTTTTTTTCTCAGAAAGAGAAACAATAAGAGAGGTAAATATGGAGCCTACATCATGGGAACAAATTTTTAGTCCTCACCCTTCACATGGAGCCCTAATATCTAGAGTATACAAAGTATACAAATAACTCAGAAAATTATACAATAAGATAACCAATAACCCAATGGGCCAAGGACCTGAACAGAAACTTCTCGGAGGAGGACATAGAATCAATTAACAAGTACATAAAAAAATGCTCTCCATTTCTAGCAGTAAGAGAAATGCAAATAAAAACCACCCTAAAATACCATCTCAATCCAGTGAGATTGGCAGCCATAATGAAGTCAAACAACAACAAGTGCTGGCGAGGATGTGGGGAAAAGGGTACTCTTGTACATTGCTGGTGGGACTGAAACTGGTGCAGCCAATTTGGAAAGCAGTATGGAGACTCCTGTGAAAGCTTGGAATGGAAGCACCATTTGACCCAACTATTGCCCTTCTTGGACTATTCCCTGAAGACCTTAAAAGAGCGTACTACAGGGATACTGCCACATCAATTTTCATAGCAGCACAATTCACAATTGCTACACTGTGGAACCAACCCAGATGCCCTTCAATAGATGAATGAATAAAAAAATGTGACTTTTATATACTATGGAGGATTACGCAGCACTAAAATATGCCAAAATAATGTAATTTGCAGGGAAATGCATGGCACTAGAGCAGATTATGCTTAGTGAATCTAGCCAATCCCTAAAAAACAAATACCAAATGTCTTCTTTGATATAATGAGAGCAACTAAGAACAGAGCAGGGAGGAAGAGCATGAAGAAAAGATTAACAATAAGCAGAAACATGAGGTGGGAGGGAAAGGGAGAGAAGAGGGAAATTGCATGGTAATGGAGAGAGACACTTATTGTTACACAAAATTACATATAAGAGGTTGTGGGAAAATAAACAAGGAGAGAAATGAATTACAGTAGGTATGGTAGAGAGAAAAGATGGGAAGAGAAGGGAGGGGGTATAGTAGAGTATAGGAAAGGTAGCAGAATACAACAGTAACTAATAGGGCATTATGTAAAAATATGGATGTGTAACTGATGTGATTCTGCAATCTGTATTTGGAGTAAAAATGGGAGTTCATACCCCACTTGAATCTAATGTATGAAATATGATATGTCAAGAGCTTTGTAATGTTTTGAGCAACCAATAAAAAAAAGTAGCCATATATATGCCAATAGAAATTCATCATGAAATATATATAATCCACAGATTGAAAAATATTAATTTTACTGAACATGAAATTATGTATAATGTTATTCAACTAGGATGCTCAGCCATAGGTTGAATTTTCAGTTCCAACAGCGTTTAGGGGGAGTGATCTCTTCTCTCAATTTGCATCTGCCAATTCAGCCACCTCACAAGTGTATACGAGTGATATCAGGTAGGATTCTATATGTGCATATAAAAATACATGTGCTGAGTAGGCTACAGAGAAAGGGAGACAGGGATTCATATATTTGTTAATTTTAAAAACACATGTAGAACTATTTCAACAAAAAATTGACTAGATTTATAACTCCTACAAAATTTAATGCAAAAGGCAATTCCAACTATACACCATGCCTCCTCTGAACTGCTTGTGTTTCTTTTCTTTTTGGGTTATTTTTCACCATCATATTAGGATCATTAGTCAGAGTCTAGTAGGGTATGGGTTAGTGTCAGGGATTCAGTATTTCAAATGGAAAATTGAAAAATGAATCCAATGTGTATGTAAATATGTGCTACACAAAAATCTTCTCACTCATATCCAGAACAATGCCTTGACATTACCTTCACCCAAGTAAGACACAATTATAGTAGAAAAGTGTGAAAATCTATGAATACATATATGGAATGGAATATCCTCGGGAGTTCACAACCTTGGAGGTGGTAGAGGCGTTTCCAAAAGTAAGGGACAGGGTAAACACTCCACAAACAAAGAGCTCTGCTGGCCTAAGACTTCTTGGAATACTGCCTCTGAGATTGGGCACTTGAAATATATGTTGTTGTCATGAGCTTTGGCTTCCTTTGTAGTGAGACCATAAAAGCTGGGTCTGCTTCTATGTGACCTGGAAGACATGATTTCTTATTTTCCAATGAACATGAGGCAGCAGTGCTCAATTTTCTCTTTGTAGGTAAACTATGTCCACTGGAGGCTAAGTGTCTCCCGGTGGGGACTGTGAAGACATTTGATCATCCTCCACTTTTCGTGGTGTGTCTTGCTGCTACACTGGGAATTTGGTACTTGCTTCACACAATATAAGAAGTTCATCTGGGATACAGTGCTGGAGCGTGTTCTGTCACGTGGGGTGGGTTAGCGTCTGCAGGAGAATGTACCAACCAGTCTTCTATCCCACATAGCTTGTCCCAATAACCATAGCAACCTGATTATGAACATTGCCCTGAAACATCTCCACATAACAAGATGCCTTTACCTACAAGGGAATGGGGGCTGCGCCATATCAGTCACAAGCCATTTGTAAGCCGATAGCCGATCCACATGGCCCCACCTTGATGTTTCATCACATACCTGCCCACCACTACTCTAGGCCCACTACTCACCAGGCTCCAAATTCCTGGCATCTCGTATTCTACACCATTTTCATTAAACCCAGTCAAACAAGGCACTGTCTGGTATACACATGATCAGCAACAGGACATCCAAAGTTTCTGCAGTGCCACCTGGTCATGGGAATTTCAAAAGTTTTATGGTATTTATCTAGCAATTTTTCAAGGATGAAGTTACAGGCACTGTGGGTTTCAATTCATTCAGGAACCGTTAAGTGTTGAGAAAGCTCATTTCAATGAATGCTCTGGAGAACTTTAAAGTCAAGGCTTCCCAAAGAGTTGGCAACAGGTCACATGAAGCCAGGCCAATTGACGTCTACAATGTGAGTTCCATGTGTGTTTTGAATCTCAACTATGGCTACCAAGTCTTTCAGAATAAAATCATGTGATATCCTGGCTGAGATTTTCAGGCCTCTGTGGAAAGCCACCCTGGGCCAAGATCTCAGTTTCCAAGAGTGAGTCTCATGCGTGGCCTCCTAAAATCCCAACACAATTCATGGCAATACTTCTCTGAGGTCAGTTCCAGAACTCAGTCTCTAAGGGTAAATCATACCAGATTTCAAGCCCAGGTGGACCCAGTCATCCCTTCCAACTGCCACAAAAATGACCAAAATTAAAATGAAATCACTCCCACAGGGCCATAATCTTTTTAATTGTAGACACTCATCATAACCTCTAGCTGGAGGTTTCAATGAGCACAAGGTAGTGTCCAAAATAAGCTCACTTGCCCCTCATTTGCCTAAAAACATGGTGGCCTGAACACTATTCCTGTGAACCAGGAGTGATCAAATATTCCTGCTGTTAAAGTGTTCCGCTTCTCCAATTTGAGGCCTACTGGCTGAAGCCTATAAACTCTTGATGTGATTTGGAGTCATGAGAAACCCAAGCACATGTGGGCTAGCCTCTGCAGGGATTTCAAAGACTCATTTGACCCTAAGGATCCCTATTCTCACTTGATGGAGGTCAGGAACCTAAAACAAGAAGGCAAAAATATTCATCCACAATGACTTCTCTTTTGGTCATTTTGGTTTTGGAACCACATGGGATCTTTCTTTAGATCCATCAGGTGCTGAGAATCTAAGCCACAACCTCATTCAAGGACAAGAGGCTGATTCAGACACATTCCATTCCAAAGCAATTAAGCAAAGAGCCACAGGTGATGTCCATTCATTTCCATATGAAAACAGTCTTCTTAATGCTACACAACTGGGTGGCCTGAGGCAAAGACTTTCCTGATATTCAGGATAATAGAAACAGAAGTAAGCAAATGGCCCAAAGAAGGGTTTCTCCACTGAGACATTACTGGTCACACTGATATCTGAGTTTTCTGAGATGCTCCCATTCCCTTAAGCTATCCAGTACATGGCCATGTCACAGAGCCCTGTGGTGTTACATATCTGGGACTCAAAACCATGAGCCTATTCTGGAGAGTGGCTGGAAAACACGAAGAAAACAGGAACTTAAGAAGATAGTAGATGTTGCCCATCCATAAGGCAAGCTGCAGTCCATTCATCAATTGGGCAGTAAGAATGTGGGGAAGCTTTCAACTAGAGACAACGCTTCCATTGATGCATTATCTTTTCTAATGTCTACAACAACGGATACACTGGGATACACAGAGATAGAAACACTCACCATGTCAAAGGACTTACTAGAAATAGTCCACTCCAAACCAAATAAACCACCTTTCCTAGCTATTCTCAGAACATCAGAAAAAACCACAAACTCACACCTACAACAGCAAAGGCGATTCTTTCACCCAAGTAGGTCTGTGATTATCCGAAGTGTCTTCTGACTGGTGGGCCATATTATGTTCCCCCCAAAATGGCCTGTCCTGTTTCAGATCTGGTCTCCTTGGCCAATTCTGTGAAGTTGTCAGGAGCCAGTGGTTCGCCACTACCTACTTTCTCAGGAAAGGCCCCTCTTCTGAGCTCTGCTGGAATTTGGCCATCCTCACATCAGTAGGTACCAAGAAAGACTGACTATGTCTTTGGGAAAAACAAATAAGTTAGCCCACTGGGACTCGGAGTGAGACTGACTCTGGGTGCCTGGCTTCCGGGATCCCAAGTTCAGAGAATTCCATCACCAAGGAAGTGAAGTGAGGTCACTTCTTTCAGGAACTGAATATGGTCACTGCCTTGGTAACCACTTTGTCCTAACAGTTGCTTCCAAGGTTCCTATGAGATGGAGGCTGCCCCAACATCCTGTGACACATTCAGAAGTTAGAATGGTATATCAACCATAGGCACCCAGGAACAGCTCTCCACACAGGCCTGCATAGGTCCATCTTCTCTACTTTAAGAAGGCAGAGGCTGATTCAGACACATCAATTCTTCCTGACCAGGTTGTTTGCCATGGAAGATGACTATTGCTCTCTCAGGTCCTACATAGCTGCCTACATATTCTCCAAGGATCATTTCTCCATGGATCTTTTAGGTTCTCAGCAGGTGGAAGATAATCTACATTCCTATATTGTAAGACCCACTCTGTCCCGGCTCTTCTGTAAGTTGTATTGAAGGAAGAGTGTATGGTTAGGGTTAATAATAGGTTCGATTTGGGTTACGAATCATTCTGCAGGATGAATAATGGCATTGGCAACCTGTGGTATTTACAAGAGTATATATGTGAAATATAACTATGAAAGCAGAAATCTAGGTAAGATTTGAAGCCCAGAAGGGCATTGGGGACTTGAGTGGGATACTTAGCTTTGAGTTATGTGCTGCACAGATGTCTCAAATAAATCAATATACACTGGCATCGGACCTTGTACTTTGGATGATTGAATGTTGAAGAGAACATCCAGTCAAAAAGCGATAATCGGTAGGATTAGGAAGGTAGTCGGTAGGTTTAGAAAGAAGAGTGAGTATAGGATTTGGACCAAAAGTTCTTTAGCAATAGGGTTTCGGGTAGAGAGTGTATGTAAATGTCAGTACATGTGAAGAGTCAGTCACAATGATGAACTGGGGAAAACATGTAGGAAAGCAGATATCAATAGAGACATTAGGAAATCAAGCAAAGTATAAAGTGTGTGATAGGGTTAGACATTTTCAACAGGTTTGAGGTTGAATATATAATATTAGGAAGAAACAAATATGTAGTCACCAATAGGATTGATATTTGAGAGCATTAGGCAACCTGGACATGGATGTTTTTAGTAATCCATGCTCACTTTCTATTTAGGCTTTGGTACAATTGTAAGTGTGACCTTTGCTTTTGGTGTCCAGAATATTTCTGTGATAAAATGTGTATGTAGATCAGGTGACATGAGTATTTCTTCCACCATTTCTTGGAGCAATATTTTGAAGACTTATAAATTAGTATGGTCGTACAAAGAGGTGTACCCTATTTCTATGAATATACACATAATGCATGAATAGACCATACTGTGAATAAATAATATAACTGGATCCACTTTAAATAATGGATTGAATAGATATCTGAAAATATATAAGAAATGTTATATTGATATACAATCATTCATTCCAACCAGTTATATATCTAATGATCATCTTAGGGTTATGGTTTATCATGAAGGGTTTGTGAGTTTTGTTTCAAAATTGATTATGGAAATCAAAAATAATATATTTGGAAAAAAGGCTCATGAATAGATCAGTAAAGAAACCTAGAGGAATACCTGTGTTCTGGAGCAGGAAGTGATTGAAAGTGAAACAAATGCCTATAAATTTGCCAACTAGTGAATCAAATATATATTCTATGATGTACATAAACTGAAGAAATAGTAATGTACCAGTGTGGAATAAAAATTAACGTCAAAATACACATCATGTTCCATAGTAACCTACATGCATTGATGTTAAACTGGGTTAGTTAATGTAGACATATTAGGATTTGTATGCACCTTTCACTGAAGTTAGTTTTCAGTACTAGGAAACAAATATGTATTTCGGGTGGATGAATATTTCTAAGAATAATCTTGTGAAAAGTTGATTATTAATCCACATACATGAACATGAATGAATTTAGGGATTGTATATAAGACACATATATTTCATATTTTTAAAAATCTGGAGAGTATAAATATATATATATATATGTATATATATATATATATATATATATATATATATATATATATATATATACACACACACACACACACACACACACACACACACACAAACATAGACATTAATAAGTAGCAATATATATGCCAATAGAAATTCATCATGAAATATATATCATAAAGATGCAAAAACATTCATTTTACTGAACATGGGTTTATGTATTATGTTGTTCTACTGGGAAGCTCACCCATAGGTTGAATTTTCAGTTCCAACAGGGTTTAGGAGGAGTGATCACTTCTCACACTTTGTATCTGCTATGTCATGTAATTCACAAGAATGTACGTGTGATACCATGCAGGATTCTATTTGTGCATATAAAAATACATGTGCTGAATAGGCTTCAGAGAATGGGAGACAGTAGTTCACATATTTGTTACCTTTGAAAACACATCGAGGACTATTTCAATTAAAAATTGACTAGATTTATAACACCTACCCTTTATCATGCAAAAGGCAAGTCGAACTCTGAACTGCATGTACTTATATACTGTTTGGGTTATTTTTCTCCATCATATTAGAATTAGTAGTCAGAGTCTAGTAGAATATGTGTTAGTGTCAGGGATTCAGAATTTTGAATGGAAAATAGGAAAATTAATCCAATGTGTATGCAAATATGTGCTACAACAAATCTTCCCACTCTCATCCAGAACCATGCCTTGACATTACCTTCGCCCCAAGTAAGACACAATTAGAGAAGAAGAGTTACAAAATCTGTGATTACATTTCTGGAATGGAAAATGCTCAAGAGTGCACAAACTTGGAGGTGGTATAGGAGTTTCCAAAAATAAGGACAAAGTACACACTCCACAAACATGGAGCTCTGCTTGCCTAAAACTTTTTGAGAAACTGCCACTGAGGTTGGGCACTGAAATATAGGTTGTTGTCACGAGTTAAGCTTCCTTTGTAGTGAGAACCTCAAAGCTGGGTCTGCATCTATGTGACCAGGAGGACAAAGTTTCTTATTTTACAATGAACACGAGGCAGCAGTGCTGAATTCTCTCTTTGTAGGTAAACTGTGGCCACTGGGCGCTTAGTGTCTCCCCGTGTGGACTGTGAAGCCATATGGTCATCCTCCATTTCGTGGTGTTTCTTCCTGCTGCACTGGGAGTTTGGTATTTGCTTCACGAAATACAAGGAGTTCAACTGGGACAAAGTGCAAGAGGGAGTTCTGTCACGTGTGGTGGGTCAGGGTCTGCAGGATGATACAGGAACCAGGCTTCTATCCCACATAGCTTGACCCCTTGACCATAGCAACCTGATTCTGAACAATGTCCTGAAATCTCTCCATATAACAAGTTGCCTTTACACGGAAGGTTCTGCTGGCTGCGCCATATCAGTCACAAGCCATTTGGAAGCCAATGGCAGATCCAAATGGCCCCACACAGATGTTTTATCACATACCTGCCCAACACTGCTCTAGGCCCACTACTCAACAGAGTCCAACTTACTGACATCTCTGTTCTACACCATTTACATGAAACCCAGTAAAACAAGACACTGTCTGGAACATTCATGATCAGCAACATGTCATCCAAAGGTTCTCCAGTGCCACCTGGTGATGGGAATTTCAAAAATTTCATGGTATTTATCTAGCCATTTTTCAAGGATGAAGTTGGAGGCGCTGTGAGTTTCAATTCATTCAGGAACCATTAGATGGTTAGAAAGCTCATTTCAATGAAAGCTCTGGAGAACACTCACAGGTAAGGCTTCCCAAAGAGTGGTGAAAAGATCACATGATGTTTAGCTCATTTAGCTCTACAATGTGAGGTCCATATGAGTTTTGACTCTCAATGATGGGTGCCAAGTCTTTCAGAATAAAATCATGTGGTATCCTGGCTGAGAGGCCCAGTGCTCTGTGGAAAGCCACCCTGGGCGTAGAACTCAGTTTCCAAGGGCGACACTCATGCCTGGCTTTCTGAAACCTCAACACTATTCATGACAATACTTCTCTGAGTTCAGTTGCAGAACTCAGTCTCTAAGAGAATCACACCAGAGTTCAAGCACATGTGGACCAAGTCATCTCTTCTAACCGCCACCCAAATGACCACAATTTAAATTAAAAGACTCCAACACACATAATAACCTCTGGCTAGAGTTTTCCATGAGGGGGACAGCTCAAGTCCATGTCCCAAATAAGCTCTCTTGCACCTAAATTGCCTAATTCAGGGTGGCATGGACACCCTTCTTGTGAACCAGGAGAGATCAAATAGGCCTCCCATTAATACTGCTCCACTTCTTTAATTTGACGTCAACTGACTGTGGGGTTTGGATTCTTTATGTGAATTGGAGTCTTGAGAAAACCCAAGCAACCATGGGCTAGCCTCTGCAGAGCTCTGAAGATCTCATTTTACCCAAAGGATCCCTATTCTGACTTGATGGAGTTCAGGAAAGTTACAGAGGAAGGCGAGAGACTTCATCCACAAGGACTGCTCTTTGGCCATTTTGGTTTTGGATGTACACATGGGATCTTTCTTTATATCCATCAGAAGGTGAGAAACTAAGCCACAGCCTCACACAGGGCAAATAGGCTGATTCAGACACATCCTCTCCAAAACAATTAAGCAAGGAACCACAGGTAATACCCATTCATTTCCATTTGAAAACTGTTTTCTTCAGGCTTCACAAAGTGGTGGCCTGCGGAAAAGACCTTCCTGACATTCAGGGCAACAGAAGAAAAGGTAAGCAAAAGGCCCCAAGCATGGTTTCTCCACTGAGACTTTACTGATCACACTGATATCTGAGTTTTCTGAGATGCTCGCCATTCCCTTTAGCTATCTAGTACATGGTCATTTCACAGAGCTTCGTGGTTGTACATATCTTAAACACAAAACCATGAGCCTATTCTGGAGAGTGGCCAGAATTCAGGAAGAAAACAGGATCTTAGGAAGATAGTAGGTGTTGCCCATCAATAAGGCAAGCTGCAGTTCATTAATTAATTGGGAAGGATGAATGCTGGGAAGCTTTCTACCTGACAGGACATATTCATTGATGCATTCTCTCTTCTAATGTCTACAACCACGGGCGCAGTGGGATACACTGACATAGAAACACTCGCGTTGTCAAACGACTTACTAGAAACCGTTCACTCCCAAACAAAACAAACCTTCTTTCATACCTATTCTCAGAACATGAGACAAAAACCACAAACTCACACCCACATCACAAAGGCACCTCCTTCCCCCATGAAAGTCTGTGACTATCCGGAGAGTCCTCTGACTGGTGGGCCATACTATGTTCCCAGAAATGGCCTGTTCTGTCTCAAATCTGGTCTTCTTGGCCAACTCTGTGAAGTTTTCAGGATCAAGTGGTGAGTCAATGCCTGCTTTCTCAGGAAAGCCCCCTCTCCATAGCTTTTCTTGCATTTGGCCATCCTCAAATCAGTAGGTCCCAAGAAAGACTGAGTCTGTCCTTGGTAAATCAAAATAAGTTTGACAACTGGGACTGGGACGGGACTGGCTCTGGGTGCCAGGCTTCCTGGATTCCAAGTTCAGAGAGTTCTATCACCATAGAAGTTTGGTGAGGTCACTTCCTTTAGGAACTGAATTTGGTCACTGCCTTGGCAACAACTTTGTCCTAACAGTTGCTTCTAAGGTTCCCATGAGAAGGAGGCTGCCCCTACTTTCTGTGACACTTTCACAAGTTAGAATGGTATGTCAACCATTGGCACGCAGGAGAAGCTCTCAACACATCCCTGCTTTGGTCCATCTTCTCTACTTTAAGAAGAGAGTGGCTGATTCAGACACATCCTTCATCATGAGCAGGTTGTTTGCCATGGAAGACTTTTGCTCTCTCAGGTCCTTCATAGTTGACTACATCTTCTCCAGGGATCATTTCTTCATGGACCTTTGAGGTTCTCAGCAGGTGGAAGATCCTCTATATTGCTGTATTTTAAGACCAACTCTGTCCCCGCTCTTCTGTGAAATTAGATTGAGAGAACAGTGTATGGTTAGGGTTAATAACAGGTTCAATTTGGGTGAGAAAAGAAACTACATGGTTGAGCAAACAGGGTCCTACAGTTAACAATAATATGAGAATTATTAATGGACCAGCCTGGGTGGATAAAAGCGTAGTTAACCAGGTGGACTATGTGAACCAAGACTCAAACCTCCCTTTGGGGGCCTCTGTCTTTCTTTGACCCTCTTCAAGTCGTTTTCTTAATTTACTCATAGATTCTTTTACAACTCCAGTATTGTCGGCATAAAAACATCATTCTTTCCTCAATGCAAGCAAAAAGGCACCCTTCTCTCATGAAGAGGAGGGCCAACACTCGCCTGCTCTGTAAACAACTTCATAGAGAGAGAGGTTAAAATTCCTGTAAAGCTGTGATGCGGTTTTTAATGTCTTTAAGCTTTGGTCTATTTCTGCTTCTAATTGTGTCTTTGGTGTGTCTCATGGACTAGGGCATTTGTTTCTGTGCCCACCCCTTTAGCAACTATTATTCCTAATAGGATGGCTAAAGTGAGGGATACAGGTTCCTGGTGGAACCGGGTTGTATGCCCCCTATTTGATCTTTAAATGAACCTGCATCCTGATAGAGCACTCTTGAAAACATCTGCATCGTTACATAATTAATCGCATCTATTGACCATTTTATGAAAACATAAATAATGTTAAAGTGTGTATAATTATACTGTTGTAGGGATGGACAAGGAAAGGCACCTAAGATAGCACCAAAGACAGGAAAGCAGTTTTATTTGGTCACATCCGTATTTAGAGCGCATTGCTTCTGTTGTAATCAATTAATCCACTGAACCCCAAGTTTTGGTAGTTTTAGTATTTGTACCCAACATGTAAGGGAAGGGGCTCAGAAGTTCACAGTCTGCAGAAATTTACACAAATCAGTTTTTGTTTCTGTTTTTTTCCTCTGTTCTGTGCACGTTAACTTTTCAAGGACACCTTGGAACGGGAGAGCTTTTTTGTCTCTTTTTTTTCCTCCTTGCCAGCTGTCACCATGGAGCCCAGTTGGTAACTTTTTTATCTTAGAAATGTAGCCATCTCTGTGAAGCCCCAGCTCAAGGCCAGAGTCCTTGTTCACATATTTTGTGAAAAACTGGTAAGGCGATGTCTAGCTTAGGGGTGGTGATTTTTCCAGCCAGTGGCCAAGTAGAACAGGGCAACACGAAGAGTGGAAGTTTATCTCCATTGAACTTTTTCAGAGGGACTCTTTTGCTGAAAGACCTAAAGTAAGCCTTGGTGAAGACTTCTGGAGAAGGTCATTTAAGACATTTCTGTGGACCTGGTAAAGAGGGGGATGACAGGGAAGGCGATGCTGAGAGCAGCTCTGTGGATCTGAGAATGAGGAAGGAGAGATGCCAAAGAATAATGGGAAAGGGGTTTGGGATTTTCATAGAACAAAAACTTGAGCAGTAGAACAGGTAGAGCAGAGGGGAAGACGGGAGTGAGTATTCCAAAAAGCCTGTGAGGGACTTTAAATTCTTAGAACCTGTTTTCAGTGATGACAAATCAACTTTAAAGGTCATTTTCATTACATCTTGGATAGGGGTCTGAGGGCTCTTCTCAGCTGGTTTGAGCTATGGCTAAGCTTGCTAGAGGACTTGGTGGGACCTAGTGCAGACACTGACAGGAAAAGAGAGGAGTGAGTGGGTGGAGGGGTACCTCGGTACCTGCTTCCTCAGCAAGGGGGCAATGTTCTGAGATCCATCGGAGGTTTGGGTTTTTGATCTAGTAATTGGAGGGGAGAAATCAGGTTGCTGAGGTGGGAGTGAAAGCAGAGAGTCTAGAGCAGAAGGCTGAGTGTGAGGAACTATTGGGGAAGCATAGTACAGGATGTGAGCACAGGAGGAAAAAGGATTCCACATAGGGGAATTTCCCCCTTTTGAGCACTTGCCAAAGTTAAAAATGTAATGCAGAATTTGAAGATCTAGAGAACCCTCTGGGGGCCATAGTTTTTGGTTGTCTAATTGGTAATATGGCCAATGCTGTGTACTGAATTTGATGAGGAGTTTGGGTTCCACCAGGCAACCCCTGTATGCTCACATCCCCCATGACCTAAATAAGAAGTCGGCTTTTCCCCCACACAGCCATGGCTGTTTGTCGCTTTGATAGTCTGCCGGGCATACATAGTAATATAGGCTAGCCAACCTGCATCTGGCTCGCGTGTCCCTGCATCCATAATGTTTGTTTCAATTATCTATGGTATGGAAGGGATTTAATGAAATTTTAGTGAGATCCTCTTCATCAGGTATATCTCAAAAGGAAAGACCTCTACCGAGCTGAAAAATGTCTGGGTGGAGAGATAGCCACCAGATCCCTAAGGGGGCCGTTAAGGACTCTTTAATGGTTCTATTTATTTTTTCTACCTGTCCTGAGTTCTGGGATATATAAGCATAATGTAACTTCCAATTAATCCACAGGGTCCTGGTTAACACCTGACTTACCTGGGCCATGAACACCAGTCCATTATCAGTCCATTAGGCAGATCGTATCTTGGAAAAATATCTTTCAGGATCTTCTTGAAAACCATTTGCGCCGTTTTTTTTTTTTTTTTTTTTTTTTTTTTTTGTGTGTGTGTGTGTGTGTAAGGCTTCAATCCATCCTGAAAATGTATCTACAAAGACTAGGAGATATTTAAGTCCATACCTTGCTGGCTTAATTTCACTAATGTCCACTTCCCAGAATTGTCCTGGTCTGGTTCCTCGTAGGTGCTTTCCTCTAGGAAACTTGGAAGGGTAAGCATTACCCAATTGACGGATCCGACAGGCTTTTGTTACCCGTTCAGTTATTTCCTTTCGCTGTGAGTTGGTTAGTGGAGAACTCTGTTCTTAATCCTACAGTAATGCCTGCAGTTTCTTTGAACCAAGGTGAGTGAGTTGATGTGCATTTTTAACGTAGTGTAGGGCTTGCTGTAATTGCAGGCTGAGCTCAGTGAAGTTGAGGTGTTCAGTGTCAGTGTCCTTAGATGTTATCAAAAGCTTCCTGGTACTCAGGGTTCCATTGGAATTGGGCATCTTCCTTTAACAGCGGTATAAAGGAGCAGCTAAGGACGCAAACCCAGGTATCCATAACCTGCAAAAGCCAGCAGTCCCAAGAAATTCTCTGAGTTGTCTGCTGTAAGATGGGGGTGGTATCTACACAATGGTTTGTTTTCTGGGCTCAGTGAGCCATCGTTTACTGCCCCTAAGGGAATAGCCCAGGAAGATTACTTCATGCTAGCAAATTTGGGCCTTTTTGGCCGAAACTCTATACCCGAGTTGAGCAAGCTCATATAATAGTGCTTGGGTCCCAGACTCACAGTTTTCCTTGGTGTTGGCTGCCAGTAGCAGGTCATCCACGTATTGAAGCTGGGTAATTTCAGGGTGCGTAGTTCTGAAGTTGTTGAGATCTCTGTGGAGGGCTTCATCAAAGAGAGTGGGGGAGTTTTTGAACCCCTGTGGGAGTCTAGTCCAAGTTAGTTGACCAGACGTTTTGGTTTCTGGGTCTACCCACCCGAAAGCAAACAGCAACTGACTATCTTTATGCAGAAGCAAGCAAAAGAAAGCATCTTTTAAGTTCAGAACAGTATATAATTTCCGCTCAGGGTTCAGAGTGCTAAGCAGATTGTACGGATTAGGTACCGTGGGGTGAATGTCCTGCACTCTTTTGTTGATCTCTCTTAGCTCTTTAATGGGGTGATAGTCCCCGGTTCCTGGCTTTTTTTTTTTTTCTAGTAGCAGGAGAGTGTTCCAGGCCAATTGACAGGGCCTTAGGACTCCTAAGGCCAGATATTTCTGAATATGGGGCCTTATCCCACCTTTAGTTTTTTTGCTTAGAGGATATTATTTGACATTGATTGGGGAGACTGAGGTTTTTAACTCCACTGTTATTGGAGGTTGTTTCACGGCCAGACCTAACACCGCAGTTTTTGCCCAGGCATCTGGGTAATCTGTTATCCATTTTTGGGGTAGCTTGCCTGTTTGATCAGTCTTGGGGGGTGTGAAGAGTGGACGTTCATCTTCTACTAATATAGTTAAAGCGGTGACTATAGGAGTTTTACTGAAGGATTTACAAATTTCATTTGGGCGCCTTCAGGGTTAAAAGTTATTTTGGCCCAGAGCTTGGTGAGCAGATCTCTGCCCATCAATGGGTGCGGGCATTCTGGTCTTACTAGGAAGGACTGATGGATTTTTTCTTTCCCCAGGTCCATGGTCCTCTTAGTTGTCTAAGCCCGATATTTACTGTCATCAGCCCTTTGAACAAGAGACCTTTTATTTGATAGAGGGCCCAATGGGGCCTTAAGGGCTGAGTATACTGCTCCTGTATTCACTTCAAAGTTTACTGGAGTCCCCTCCACTTCAAAAGTTACCCTGAGCTAGGGGAAGGGATCTGAGCCCCGACTTTCTTAGTCATCCTCCAGAGTCAGAATGGCCAGCTGGCGTGGCTGTCTCTTTATAGGGAACTCTATGGCCCAGTATCCTTTTTCTTTAGAGTAGGCACACTGATCTGAGCCCAGGGGTGGCCTCTGGCATGGGCCCTTCCTGTCACCCTGTGTCTTAATTTCTGGCCTCTTTCTTGTTGTGATCAGGACCTTAGTCAATGCCTTAGTCTGTCTTTTGCTTCTCTCATCCTCCGTTTGCGCCCTTTCTTTCTCCCTGTTTCTCTCTTATAGTATACTTTCTTGGCTTCTTTGACTAAATCTCTCTTTTAATTTTTTTTTTAATATCCATGGCAGCTTGCTCAATTAAGGCCATCATGACAGATGCCTTTTAATCCGCTGCCTGAGGATCGAAAGAAGTATATCTCTTATATGCCTCGATGATTCTCTCTAGAAACATAAAGGGAGATTCATCAGTCCTTTGAATAATTTCTCTTACCATGGCCAAATTAGTTGGTCACCCAGCGGTCCCTTGGGGAACCGCTGTTAGAGCCTGGCAATAATTGAACAGATGCTCCCTATCTTCCAACGTGTTGGGGTCCCTGTTGAATAGGTTTAAGGAGAAGCCAGCTTTCATTATGTTGGGAAGTTGTGTTGGTCGCCCATCAGGTCTGAGGATATTTTTTCTACATTCCAGGAGATTTTTCTCTCATTGCTCTGTCATGAAGAGAGTCGCTAGGTGGTGTTGGCAGTCACCCCAAGTAGGCAGGTGTGAAAACGTCGGTGAGTTCTCTGAGTTCTTTTAGCTGGGCCAGCTTCCTCCAGGGAAGGAGGGGCTGTTTGTGCTGCGGGACAGTCATCTTGATGGCACTGGGCCAGCCTAGCTTCCTCGAATGGTGGAGAGGCTGAGTCAGCAGAAGGGGAATCACTTAGAGGGTGTTGGGGGTTGGGAGACAAGGGCAGATGATAAGGAGGGGGAGGAGAGTCCAGTAGAATCTTGAGACTCAAGGAGAACAGAGGGTGGAGGAGGAGGAGCAGAGAGTTTGAGAGATAGAATTGTGGGGGAAGGAGTAGGAGCAGGTGCAGGGACAAGGAAAGGCTTGACCCATGGAGGAGGAGATTTGTAGAGGTACTGACAAGTTAAGATATATGGCTGTTGATCTGGATGTCTATGTGGCCCCTGCTGAAAGACAATATCTCAGACTTTTCAAATAAGTGCAAAGTACAAAGATCCTTCTAGGAGCCATCCGACTGCAATGGTGGGTCATTCTGTGACACAGAATCTGCCAGGTCTGGCGTTTTACTGAAAAAGAAAGATTCTGAGCCCTTAAGCAGAATTTGGTCCAGTGATCAAGGGTCAGGGACAGAGGCATTGAAATGATCTGTCCCATAATAAAATATACACAGACAGTGAAAGCAACGACACACAACACAGACAAGACAAGACAATAAAGACAGGCAATGGACGTCCAATACTGAGACCAGGACTGACTAGTCGGCAAAACCTGAAGGGCTGGCAATACCGAATCAGAAACAAAATATCACTGAGTTGAGGAGACTATTGTTCCTCGATTTCCCGAGTCTATCTCCCAGGGACATGGTCTGTGGCTCTGTGGCATGTGTGTCAGCCACCATGGGAGAGAGCTCACGCTCTTTACCAATAGCCATTTTGCCATACCCTAACCTGAAGCCTGAAACCAGAAAGATGGGTCTTATTTACCCCCAGAGGAGCCCGTTGGGGGTATTTTGTCTGCAGCTGTCGGATCTCGCTAGGGCCACCAGATGTAAAGGTTGGGCGAGCATCTGTGGCAGAGACCATCAAGAGACAGTCTCATGCAACAGCAAAGGGTTTATTGGGAGTCCGGCATGAAGGGCTCAGAGATCACTTGAACAGAGCAGAGAGCCCTGAGAACAGCTTAAGAAATGCTTATATATTTTCCTTGGAGAGGGCAGGGAGAGAAATTTATTGATGGGTAATGGCAAGTGGGCAGTTTGCGTGCAACTGGTTGACGGAGTACATTCTGCAGTTTGGCAGTTGGGGACAGCACATTCTGGGAACAAGAATAGTAAACAGTTCTCAAGATTACAACGGTGTTTTGTTAAGCATACAGAAAAACAGGAAGTGACAAGTATCTATTTTATTAACCTTTCAATATAAGTATGAAAACAGAAATCTAGGTAAGATTTGAAGTCCAGAAGTTCATTTGGCCCTTGATTGGTATACTTAGCATTGAATTACGTTCTGTAGAGATGTCGCAGAAATATGGATATACAATGTCATAGGACCTTGTACCTTCTCGGAGGTCAGTTCCAAAACACAGTCTCTAAGCAGAATCACAACAAAGTGCAAGCCAAGTTGGACCCAGTTATCTCTTCCAACTTCCACACAAATGACCGCAGTTAAAACCAAAACACTCTCACATGACACTCATCTTCTTCCATATAGACACTCATCATAACTTCTGGCAGGAGGATTCCATGAGAGGCGCAGCACAAGACAGTGTCCCAAATAAGCTCCCTTTCCCCTCATTTACCAAAAGTCAGGGTGGCCTGGACACCCTTCCTGTGATCCAGGAGTGATCAAATATGCCTGCCGTTAACACAGCTCTGTTCTCCAATTTGAGGCCTACTGACTGTCGGTTTAGATTCTTTATTTGAATTGGATTCATAAGAAAACCCAAGAACCTATGGGCTAGCATCTTCAGGGCTTTGAATAACTCATTTGACCCATTGGATCCCTATTCTCACTTGAGGGAGGTAAAGAACGTTACGGAGGAATGCGAGAGACTTCATCCACAATGACTGTTTTCTGGTCATTTTGATTTGGATCCACACATGGGATCTTTCTTATGATCCATCAGGTGCTAAGAATCTAAGCTCTAGGCTCACACAGGGCCAAGGGGCTGATTCAGACACATCCCTTTCCAAAGCAATTAAGCAAACATCCACAGGTGATGCCCACTCATTTCCGTTTGAAAACTGTTTTCTTCTGGAATCTCGAAGGCGTGGCCTGAGGCAAAGACCTTCCTGACATTCAGGGCAACAGAACAATAGGTAATCAAAAGGCCAATTGCAGGGTTTCTCCACTGAGACTATCCTGGTCACACTGGTATCTGAGTTTTCTGAGATTCTTGCCAATTCCTTCAGCTATCCAGTACATGTCCATGTCACAGTGCTTGGAGGTGCTACATATCGTGGACACAAAAGCATGAGTCTATTCTGGAGAGTGGCCAGAATTCAGGAAGAAAACAGGAACTTAGGAAGATAGCCGGTGTTGCCCATTGATAAGGCAAGCCCTAGAGCATTCATTAGTTGGGCAGGATGAATGCTGGGAAGCTTTCTAATAGACAGGAAGCATCCATTGATGCATTCTCTTTTCTAATGTCTACAACCACGGACACAGTGGGTTACACAGACATAGAAACACTCGCCTTGTCCAACAACTTACTAGAAACAGTTCACTCCAAACCAAACAAACCGACTTTCCTACCTATTCTCTGAACATGAGACAAAACCACAAGCACACATCCACATCCACAAAGGCACCTCCTTCCCCCAAGTAGGTCTCTCACTCTCCGGAGTGTCCTCTGACTGCTGCGCCATACTGTGTTCCCCCGATATGGCCTGTCCTGTCTCAGATCTGGTCTCTTTGTCCAACTCTGTGAAGTGATCAGGAGCCAGCTGTGAGCCACTACCTGCTTTTTCAAAAAAGGCCCCTCTTCAGAGTTTTCCTGGCATTTGGCCATCCTCACATCAGTAGGTACCAAGAAAGACTGACTCTGTCCTTGCTAAATCGAAGCAAGTGAGACCACTGGGACTGGGACGGGGATTGGCTCTCTGTGCCTGGCTTCCTGGATCCCAAGTTCAGAGAGTTCCATTACCAAGGAAGTGAGGTGAGGTCGCATCCTTCAGGAACTGAATGAGGTCACTGCCTTGGCAACCACTTTGTCCAAACAGTTGCGTCCAAGCGTACCATGAGAAGGAGGCTGACCCTACTTTCTCTGGCACTTTCACAAATTAGAATGCTATATAAACCATAGGCACCAAGGAACAGCTCTCCACTCAGGCCTGGTTTGGTCCATCTTCTCTATATTAGGAAGAGAGCCTTTAGTCCCGGGAGCATTGCAGTGAACCTCCGCACTAAAACTATTAGCAAGCACCTGATGGAGGAGGCCTCCATAGGTAAGTGGCGCCTTTATAACATCTGATAT